>NW_017308528.1:47271-50432 GCF_000935625.1 Nanorana parkeri
GGGGGGGGGAGGGGTCATGTTGAGTATACAGTTGTCTGCGCTGCCCTCTACCAGGGCTACAGACAGGACGTGGGCTGTGTGCAGAGAAATGCTTTCCCCTCTGGAATGAGACCTGTGTGAAAAGCTTTGGATGGAAGCTGCCGTTCCTCAGACTCCCACCGTCACACACTAGATCCGCAGCTGTGATTCCTCATTGCCAGCGGAGCCGCAGAGAGGACGGCAGCTTCCATCGGAGGCCATTCTGCCCTACCGTGAGGGGAATGTAAGGTCTGACACCTGGCTGTCATGTGGATCCTTTGGGTTCGGTACTCTCCGAGTGACCAATACGTTTGCAGACGGTTCTGACTCTGTCAGTGACCCATGAAGTGTGGCAGCCAGGCGCCCGGCATTTTCAGGGGGTCAGCAGCCTGGTGTTTGGTTCTGTAGACAGGTTCTCTTTACGCTCTGATAGGCCGGGGAAGCTGTGTGTATACAGGGGGGGGGGGGGGGGGAGTGGATTCCGCTCGGCCCTGACTCTCTCCTGATCTCTTTTTGCAGTGGTCGGCATCGGAGAAGGGACGAAGATGTTGGGGACCATGCTGGGGGGGAGCAAGGTAAGAGGTGGGAGGAGCAAGGTAAGAGGTGGGAGGAGCAAGGTAAGAGGTGGGAGGAGCCTTGTGTTAGCTTCGTAGTGTCCGTAGACCGTTGACTGATGGGGGAGGAGACGCAGGCAGCAGCCTACAGACCAGTGACTGATGGGGAGGGGGGCGGAGACACAGGCAGCAGTGCATCGGCCGTGGGTGCGCAGGCTCTCCAGGTACACGAGCACGTATAGTGATCGGCCGTGGGTGCGCAGGCTCTCCAGGTACACGAGCACGTATAGTGATCGGCCGTGGGTGCGCAGGCTCTCCAGGTACACGAGCACGTATAGTGATCGGCCGTGGGTGCGCAGGCTCTCAATGTAATACTGAGTTATGGCCACTAGATGGCGCTGAGGAGCATATTAAATAAATAGTTATGTTCAATGCGCCTCGGCGCCATCTAGTGGCTGACACGCAGCATTACATTACATTCTGTACTATAAGACAATACATTCGTTTCTTCTCTCTGCACAGAAATACACGGCAATCGGTGAGCTGGGGAAGGGAACTGACACTCTGGACGCATCGGGGAAAGTGATAGAAGAGAAGCCGTATGGTACGGGCAGCACTTATCAATCCAAAGTACGACAGACGCAGACATTGTCCTCATACCAGAGTCCTGTGTTCTTCCAGGTCTGCGCAGTACTCCAGCGTGAGACTTCCTGTAATAAAGACCGGTCACTGCTGCTCTCTCACCTTGTGCAGGGTGACTGGTCTTGTCTCCGCCCCCTCCTGTAATAAAGACCGCTTACTGCTGCTCTCTCTCCATGTACAGAGTGACTGGTCTTGTCTCCGCCCCCTCCTGTAATAAAGACCGCTCACTGCCGCTCTCTCTCCTTGTGCAGGGTGACTGGTCTTGTCTCCGCCCCCTCCTGTAATAAAGACCACTCACTGCCGCTCTCTCTCCTTGTGCAGGGTGAGTGGTCTTGTCTCCGCCCCCTCCTGTAATAAAGACCGATCGCTGCTGCTCTCTCTCTCCTTGTGCAGGGTGACTGGTCTTGTCTCCGCCCCTCCTGTAATAAAGACCGCTCACTGCTGTTGTCTCTTTGTGCAGGGTGACTGGTCTTGTCTCCGCCCCTTCCTGTTATACAGACCGCTCACTGCTGCTCTCTCTACTAGTGCAGGGTGACTGGGGGGGAGGCGGGTCTCTATGGCTGGAGAATTATTGGCTTCATTATAATAATCCCCGGGGATCCTGCCGTGGAGGTCCTTGTTCAGACACTTCCTGTTATAGGGTGACAACGTTCTGTGCTTGTTCAGACACTTCCTGTTATAAGGTGACCACGTTCTGTCCTTGTTCAGGCACTTCCTGTTATAGGGTGACAACGTTCTGTGCTTGTTCAGGCACTTCCTGTTATAGGGTGACAATGCTCTGTCCTTGTTCAGACACTTCCTGTTATAGGATGACAACGCTCTGTCCTTGTTCAGGCACTTCCTGTTAATGGTTGACACTGCTCTGTCCTTGTTCAGGCACTTCCTGTTATAGGGTGACAACGTTCTGTGCTTGTTCAGACACTTCCTGTTATAAGGTGACAACGTTCTGTCCTTGTTCAGGCACTTCCTGTTGTAGGATGACACCGCTCTGTCCCTGTCTCGCAATTGTCCCCCTGTGTTGTCACGCGGGCTCCCGGTGAAGTCTACAGGTATCCGCTCCACATTACACAGACACGGCCCCCTGTTGTCACCATCGGGAAATGTCACGCAGCCATCGCTGGGGTCATGTAGACAGGAAGTAGTTGCCGGAGACGGAATAATGGGGGGAAATCCGTATTTTTATGGTTCACGAATGTTTTGTTTCCCCCTTCCCCCGCAGATCACATCACCAGAGAGGAGCTGGAGAAGGTGCTGGAGACATTCACGGGAGACATCATGCAGGTCCCCCCGCTGTACGTATATATAAGAGGAGGCGGCCATTGCTCTGTACTGCTGGAAATGCTGCTTACCTGGCTGTCTCGTCATTCCCCCGCCCTGGAATAGGTGGAGATACCCGGTTCTAACTTCACTGGCTGCATGCTTTATCTGGGTGTCAGTGTTGCAATGCCTCATGGGACTCGTAGTTCCACAGCAGCTGGAGTGCCGAGGCTGCCCGCCCCTGTCCCAAAGAATTGTGTGTATAAAGTTTGTTGTAACAAAGGGGGAAACCTGCAGTCAGCACTCGGGGGACAGACATGTTCTCTCCTCTTTGGGGCAGTGGAGACACTTTGGGGGTCTGTGTATAAACGCATTGCTGAGCCGCTCGCCCCACGATTCTCCGAACATTCGTTCTGTGCACATAGAGACCATGTGATCTTTAGCGGTCAGATGTAATACCCCATTGTGGCCACTAGATGGCGCTGAGGACATGTAGGTCTTTCCTGCGCTCCTCGGCTCCATCTGGTGGTCATATCGCAGTATTACATTGCATTGCATTTGCCTCTATTCACGCCGAGTGAAAGTTCGCAGAGATTGGCGGGGCGCATGGCCTGGGCCGGTGCAAGGATTTTGGCCTACACGGGCGAAGGTGGATTTTTGTGGCTGCAGCAGTCACATCTTCCATACCGT
>NW_017308528.1:53892-55559 GCF_000935625.1 Nanorana parkeri
TTGTCTCCGCCCCCTCCTGTAATAAAGACCGCTCACTGCTGCTCTCTCTCCTTGTGCAGGGTGACTGGTCTTGTCTCCGCCCCCTCCTGTAATAAAGACCGATCGCTGCTGCTCTCTCTCTCCTTGTGCAGGGTGACTGGTCTTGTCTCCGCCCCTCCTGTAATAAAGACCGCTCACTGCTGTTGTCTCTTTGTGCAGGGTGACTGGTCTTGTCTCCGCCCCTTCCTGTTATACAGACCGCTCACTGCTGCTCTCTCTACTAGTGCAGGGTGACTGGGGGGGAGGCGGGTCTCTATGGCTGGAGAATTATTGGCTTCATTATAATAATCCCCGGGGATCCTGCCGTGGAGGTCCTTGTTCAGACACTTCCTGTTATAGGGTGACAACGTTCTGTGCTTGTTCAGACACTTCCTGTTATAAGGTGACCACGTTCTGTCCTTGTTCAGGCACTTCCTGTTATAGGGTGACAACGTTCTGTGCTTGTTCAGGCACTTCCTGTTATAGGGTGACAATGCTCTGTCCTTGTTCAGACACTTCCTGTTATAGGATGACAACGCTCTGTCCTTGTTCAGGCACTTCCTGTTAATGGTTGACACTGCTCTGTCCTTGTTCAGGCACTTCCTGTTATAGGGTGACAACGTTCTGTGCTTGTTCAGACACTTCCTGTTATAAGGTGACAACGTTCTGTCCTTGTTCAGGCACTTCCTGTTGTAGGATGACACCGCTCTGTCCCTGTCTCGCAATTGTCCCCCTGTGTTGTCACGCGGGCTCCCGGTGAAGTCTACAGGTATCCGCTCCACATTACACAGACACGGCCCCCTGTTGTCACCATCGGGAAATGTCACGCAGCCATCGCTGGGGTCATGTAGACAGGAAGTAGTTGCCGGAGACGGAATAATGGGGGGAAATCCGTATTTTTATGGTTCACGAATGTTTTGTTTCCCCCTTCCCCCGCAGATCACATCACCAGAGAGGAGCTGGAGAAGGTGCTGGAGACATTCACGGGAGACATCATGCAGGTCCCCCCGCTGTACGTATATATAAGAGGAGGCGGCCATTGCTCTGTACTGCTGGAAATGCTGCTTACCTGGCTGTCTCGTCATTCCCCCGCCCTGGAATAGGGGGAGATACCCGGTTCTAACTTCACTGGCTGCATGCTTTATCTGGGTGTCAGTGTTGCAATGCCTCATGGGACTCGTAGTTCCACAGCAGCTGGAGTGCCGAGGCTGCCCGCCCCTGTCCCAAAGAATTGTGTGTATAAAGTTTGTTGTAACAAAGGGGGAAACCTGCAGTCAGCACTCGGGGGACAGACATGTTCTCTCCTCTTTGGGGCAGTGGAGACACTTTGGGGGTCTGTGTATAAACGCATTGCTGAGCCGCTCGCCCCACGATTCTCCGAACATTCGTTCTGTGCACATAGAGACCATGTGATCTTTAGCGGTCAGATGTAATACCCCATTGTGGCCACTAGATGGCGCTGAGGACATGTAGGTCTTTCCTGCGCTCCTCGGCTCCATCTGGTGGTCATATCGCAGTATTACATTGCATTGCATTTGCCTCTATTCACGCCGAGTGAAAGTTCGCAGAGATTGGCGGGGCGCATGGCCTGGGCCGGTGCAAGGATTTTGGCCTACACGGGCGAAGGTGGATTTTTGTGGCTGCAGCAG
>NW_017308528.1:55585-55800 GCF_000935625.1 Nanorana parkeri
TTCCTTTTTTTTTTTTTTTTTTTTTTAAATGCGTGTGTTCGCAGGGGCCGGGGACTTTAATTGTAGGGGGAATTTTTCATTTTTAGTTTATTTAACTTTTTTTCTTTTTTTTATACTTTTCTTTTGTATTTTTAATTTCTTTTTTTTTATTTTTTTTTACACTTTTTACTTTTTATTTAACTTTATTTTTTTAAACTTCTCTTTTTTTTTTTTTT
>NW_017308528.1:55945-66937 GCF_000935625.1 Nanorana parkeri
ACACCTTAAAGGGGAACAGCCGTCTGTTAATAGCAAGTCACGTTTATAATAATTACTGTGACATTTATCTGAAGGTGGATTTGAATGTGGCGCTCACAATTTGCTGTTCCATATTTTCATAATAGAGACAGCCCCCATCATCCCTGCTGGCCCCTCCCACTAGCCATGATCTGACTGCATTGCATAGAGAAGCACCGAGACCCGGTGATGACATCACTGAGTATAAAATGAATTCTGTAACTCGGATGACATCTGCTGGTCCCGGAGATCAGATTTGTTGGCCTCGGACTTGTGGTTCTCCCCGGCGGCATTGCGTGTTCTCTGACAGTCCGCTCTTCTCTCCCCCATGCAGACATCGAGTGCGGCGGAGGATTCTATGTCCGCAGTCTGGTCAGAGACATCGGCAAAGGTGAGTGTCATGAAGCGGAGCCCCGCCCCAAATACAGATAATAACCAGATGGAGATCTGACCCTCTGCTGATGTCCGGCCTCCATACTGACCGTGCATGAGAGGCGCCCACCTACCGAGGACGTTCCTACATCCGGCTCCTCCTCCAATCAGCCCAGGCCCCTCCCGTCCCATAGTATAGAAATCTATAAATCTTTCCGTTTAACGACATTGAAGCTGTGACAAGGTTGTGGAATGTGAAGGCTGGTTCTAGAAGCCGGGGTTGGAGGGGTCGGAGTTGGACGAGGTCTGAGCTGCAGGGGTCGGAGTTGGAGGGGTCGGAGTTGGAGGGGTCGGAGTTGGACGAGGTCTGAGCTGCAGGGGTCGGAGTTGGAGGGGTCGGAGTTGGAGGGGTCGGAGTTGGACGAGGTCTGAGCTGCAGGGGTCGGAGTTGGAGGGGCCGGGGTTGGAGGGGTCGGAGTTGGACGAGGTCTGAGCTGCAGGGGTCGGAGTTGGAGGGGCCGGGGTTGGAGGGGTCGGAGTTGGACGAGGTCTGAGCTGCAGGGGTCGGAGTTGGAGGGGCCGGGGTTGGAGGGGTCGGAGTTGGACGAGGTCTGAGCTGCAGGGGTCGGAGTTGGAGGGGCCGGGGTTGGAGGGGTCGGAGTTGGACGAGGTCTGAGCTGCAGGGGTCGGAGTTGGAGGGGCCGGGGTTGGAGGGGTCGGAGTTGGACGAGGTCTGAGCTGCAGGGGTCGGAGTTGGAGGGGCCGGGGTTGGAGGGGTCGGAGTTGGACGAGGTCTGAGCTGCAGGGGTCGGAGTTGGAGGGGCCGGGGTTGGAGGGGTCGGAGTTGGACGAGGTCTGAGCTGCAGGGGTCGGAGTTGGAGGGGCCGGGGTTGGAGGGGTCGGAGTTGGACGAGGTCTGAGCTGCAGGGGTCGGAGTTGGAGGGGCCGGGGTTGGAGGGGTCGGAGTTGGACGAGGTCTGAGCTGCAGGGGTCGGAGTTGGAGGGGCCGGGGTTGGAGGGGTCGGAGTTGGACGAGGTCTGAGCTGCAGGGGTCGGAGTTGGAGGGGCCGGGGTTGGAGGGGTCGGAGTTGGACGAGGTCTGAGCTGCAGGGGTCGGAGTTGGAGGGGCCGGGGTTGGAGGGGTCGGAGTTGGACGAGGTCTGAGCTGCAGGGGTCGGAGTTGGAGGGGCCGGGGTTGGAGGGGTCGGAGTTGGACGAGGTCTGAGCTGCAGGGGTCGGAGTTGGAGGGGCCGGGGTTGGAGGGGTCGGAGTTGGACGAGGTCTGAGCTGCAGGGGTCGGAGTTGGAGGGGCCGGGGTTGGAGGGGTCGGAGTTGGACGAGGTCTGAGCTGCAGGGGTCGGAGTTGGAGGGGCCGGGGTTGGAGGGGTCGGAGTTGGACGAGGTCTGAGCTGCAGGGGTCGGAGTTGGAGGGGCCGGGGTTGGAGGGGTCGGAGTTGGACGAGGTCTGAGCTGCAGGGGTCGGAGTTGGAGGGGCCGGGGTTGGAGGGGTCGGAGTTGGACGAGGTCTGAGCTGCAGGGGTCGGAGTTGGAGGGGCCGGGGTTGGAGGGGTCGGAGTTGGACGAGGTCTGAGCTGCAGGGGTCGGAGTTGGAGGGGCCGGGGTTGGAGGGGTCGGAGTTGGACGAGGTCTGAGCTGCAGGGGTCGGAGTTGGAGGGGCCGGGGTTGGAGGGGTCGGAGTTGGACGAGGTCTGAGCTGCAGGGGTCGGAGTTGGAGGGGCCGGGGTTGGAGGGGTCGGAGTTGGACGAGGTCTGAGCTGCAGGGGTCGGAGTTGGAGGGGCCGGGGTTGGAGGGGTCGGAGTTGGACGAGGTCTGAGCTGCAGGGGTCGGAGTTGGAGGGGCCGGGGTTGGAGGGGTCGGAGTTGGACGAGGTCTGAGCTGCAGGGGTCGGAGTTGGAGGGGCCGGGGTTGGAGGGGTCGGAGTTGGACGAGGTCTGAGCTGCAGGGGTCGGAGTTGGAGGGGCCGGGGTTGGAGGGGTCGGAGTTGGACGAGGTCTGAGCTGCAGGGGTCGGAGTTGGAGGGGCCGGGGTTGGAGGGGTCGGAGTTGGACGAGGTCTGAGCTGCAGGGGTCGGAGTTGGAGGGGCCGGGGTTGGAGGGGTCGGAGTTGGACGAGGTCTGAGCTGCAGGGGTCGGAGTTGGAGGGGCCGGGGTTGGAGGGGTCGGAGTTGGACGAGGTCTGAGCTGCAGGGGTCGGAGTTGGAGGGGCCGGGGTTGGAGGGGTCGGAGTTGGACGAGGTCTGAGCTGCAGGGGTCGGAGTTGGAGGGGCCGGGGTTGGAGGGGTCGGAGTTGGACGAGGTCTGAGCTGCAGGGGTCGGAGTTGGAGGGGCCGGGGTTGGAGGGGTCGGAGTTGGACGAGGTCTGAGCTGCAGGGGTCGGAGTTGGAGGGGCCGGGGTTGGAGGGGTCGGAGTTGGACGAGGTCTGAGCTGCAGGGGTCGGAGTTGGAGGGGCCGGGGTTGGAGGGGTCGGAGTTGGACGAGGTCTGAGCTGCAGGGGTCGGAGTTGGAGGGGCCGGGGTTGGAGGGGTCGGAGTTGGACGAGGTCTGAGCTGCAGGGGTCGGAGTTGGAGGGGCCGGGGTTGGAGGGGTCGGAGTTGGACGAGGTCTGAGCTGCAGGGGTCGGAGTTGGAGGGGCCGGGGTTGGAGGGGTCGGAGTTGGACGAGGTCTGAGCTGCAGGGGTCGGAGTTGGAGGGGCCGGGGTTGGAGGGGTCGGAGTTGGACGAGGTCTGAGCTGCAGGGGTCGGAGTTGGAGGGGCCGGGGTTGGAGGGGTCGGAGTTGGACGAGGTCTGAGCTGCAGGGGTCGGAGTTGGAGGGGCCGGGGTTGGAGGGGTCGGAGTTGGACGAGGTCTGAGCTGCAGGGGTCGGAGTTGGAGGGGCCGGGGTTGGAGGGGTCGGAGTTGGACGAGGTCTGAGCTGCAGGGGTCGGAGTTGGAGGGGCCGGGGTTGGAGGGGTCGGAGTTGGACGAGGTCTGAGCTGCAGGGGTCGGAGTTGGAGGGGCCGGGGTTGGAGGGGTCGGAGTTGGACGAGGTCTGAGCTGCAGGGGTCGGAGTTGGAGGGGCCGGGGTTGGAGGGGTCGGAGTTGGACGAGGTCTGAGCTGCAGGGGTCGGAGTTGGAGGGGCCGGGGTTGGAGGGGTCGGAGTTGGACGAGGTCTGAGCTGCAGGGGTCGGAGTTGGAGGGGCCGGGGTTGGAGGGGTCGGAGTTGGACGAGGTCTGAGCTGCAGGGGTCGGAGTTGGAGGGGCCGGGGTTGGAGGGGTCGGAGTTGGACGAGGTCTGAGCTGCAGGGGTCGGAGTTGGAGGGGCCGGGGTTGGAGGGGTCGGAGTTGGACGAGGTCTGAGCTGCAGGGGTCGGAGTTGGAGGGGCCGGGGTTGGAGGGGTCGGAGTTGGACGAGGTCTGAGCTGCAGGGGTCGGAGTTGGAGGGGCCGGGGTTGGAGGGGTCGGAGTTGGACGAGGTCTGAGCTGCAGGGGTCGGAGTTGGAGGGGCCGGGGTTGGAGGGGTCGGAGTTGGACGAGGTCTGAGCTGCAGGGGTCGGAGTTGGAGGGGCCGGGGTTGGAGGGGTCGGAGTTGGACGAGGTCTGAGCTGCAGGGGTCGGAGTTGGAGGGGCCGGGGTTGGAGGGGTCGGAGTTGGACGAGGTCTGAGCTGCAGGGGTCGGAGTTGGAGGGGCCGGGGTTGGAGGGGTCGGAGTTGGACGAGGTCTGAGCTGCAGGGGTCGGAGTTGGAGGGGCCGGGGTTGGAGGGGTCGGAGTTGGACGAGGTCTGAGCTGCAGGGGTCGGAGTTGGAGGGGCCGGGGTTGGAGGGGTCGGAGTTGGACGAGGTCTGAGCTGCAGGGGTCGGAGTTGGAGGGGCCGGGGTTGGAGGGGTCGGAGTTGGACGAGGTCTGAGCTGCAGGGGTCGGAGTTGGAGGGGCCGGGGTTGGAGGGGTCGGAGTTGGACGAGGTCTGAGCTGCAGGGGTCGGAGTTGGAGGGGCCGGGGTTGGAGGGGTCGGAGTTGGACGAGGTCTGAGCTGCAGGGGTCGGAGTTGGAGGGGCCGGGGTTGGAGGGGTCGGAGTTGGACGAGGTCTGAGCTGCAGGGGTCGGAGTTGGAGGGGCCGGGGTTGGAGGGGTCGGAGTTGGACGAGGTCTGAGCTGCAGGGGTCGGAGTTGGAGGGGCCGGGGTTGGAGGGGTCGGAGTTGGACGAGGTCTGAGCTGCAGGGGTCGGAGTTGGAGGGGCCGGGGTTGGAGGGGTCGGAGTTGGACGAGGTCTGAGCTGCAGGGGTCGGAGTTGGAGGGGCCGGGGTTGGAGGGGTCGGAATTGCAGGGGTTGAGGTTGAAGAGTTTCAGGGTTGGAGGGGTCGGGGTTGGAGACTCGTACAATGCCGTGTCACAGAGAAGGAATATTGATTCTTCTCCTAGTTGAAAGGTCGGCAGATCTCCTGTGTTCCCGGCCGCCATTGACCCCCTGACCCAGATATCTCCCCCACCCATGGCAGCCTCTAATCCGGCATTAGCGCAGCCCCGCGTTCAACTCCTCCGGCTCTCCGGGATCATTCTCATCCAACGAGCGGTGAATCCTCAGACGTTGAATATTTCGCTGTGTCGCTGTTTGTGGTTTTCACGTCATCTTTGTCCTCCTTCTTCCTCCTCCCCTGACAGCTCTGTCAAGTTGTGCCAGCGTGAAGGATCTGACCCGCACCCAGCAGGGCCCCTTCACCTTGGAGGAGCACGCCCTGAGAGAGGACCGCTGGAGCATCGCGGAGGTCGCCCAGGCCCTGCAGGATTATTCCCATCTCCTGACTCCGGGGCCCGGGTCCAAACGGCTAAAAACGGAGGAGAGCGATCCCGCCGGAGAGTGACGGGCCGAGCGCCGGACGGCCGATCTATGAACTGTCTGCATCCAGGAAGAGGCCGGCGAGAGAGACTTCCAACATCTGGCGGGTCACATGTTCCTCGTCCACCTGAGAATCGGTTTGCTGACTCATCACCGTCTGTGAGCGCATCCGGGATCAGGACCGCCGAGCCGCGGGGAGACCATTGTGCTATATGAGGCGACCTTCTCCCCCCCGAGCTAGAGGAGGAGCTTCCCCCAAATCCAGAAATGGAAACAACGTCTAAAATGTTACAATGTGACAAAGTTTAAGGTTGTTTATTTTTCTCTCCTTATTTCATTGTATATATTTTTATATCACTGTGATCGGTGTGACATGACACGTGATTACTTCCCCTTCCCTGCCCCCTTTCCCTCTCCCCTTCCCTCTCCCCATCCCTGCCCCCTTCCCTCTCCCCATCCCTGCCCCCTTCCCTCTCCCCATCCCTGCCCCCTTCCCTCTCCCCATCCCTGCCCCCTTCCCTCTCCCCATCCCTGCCCCCTTCCCTCTCCCCATCCCTGCCCCCTTCCCTCTCCCCATCCCTGCCCCCTTCCCTCTCCCCATCCCTGCCCCCTTCCCTCTCCCCATCCCTGCCCCCTTCCCTCTCCCCATCCCTGCCCCCTTCCCTCTCCCCATCCCTGCCCCCTTCCCTCTCCCCATCCCTGCCCCCTTCCCTCTCCCCATCCCTGCCCCCTTCCCTCTCCCCATCCCTGCCCCCTTCCCTCTCCCCATCCCTGCCCCCTTCCCTCTCCCCATCCCTGCCCCCTTCCCTCTCCCCATCCCTGCCCCCTTCCCTCTCCCCATCCCTGCCCCCTTCCCTCTCCCCATCCCTGCCCCCTTCCCTCTCCCCATCCCTGCCCCCTTCCCTCTCCCCATCCCTGCCCCCTTCCCTCTCCCCATCCCTGCCCCCTTCCCTCTCCCCATCCCTGCCCCCTTCCCTCTCCCCATCCCTGCCCCCTTCCCTCTCCCCATCCCTGCCCCCTTCCCTCTCCCCATCCCTGCCCCCTTCCCTCTCCCCATCCCTGCCCCCTTCCCTCTCCCCATCCCTGCCCCCTTCCCTCTCCCCATCCCTGCCCCCTTCCCTCTCCCCATCCCTGCCCCCTTCCCTCTCCCCATCCCTGCCCCCTTCCCTCTCCCCATCCCTGCCCCCTTCCCTCTCCCCATCCCTGCCCCCTTCCCTCTCCCCATCCCTGCCCCCTTCCCTCTCCCCATCCCTGCCCCCTTCCCTCTCCCCATCCCTGCCCCCTTCCCTCTCCCCATCCCTGCCCCCTTCCCTCTCCCCATCCCCTCCCCTTCCTTTCCCTCACCCTCCCTTTCCTCTCCTCGTCCCCTTTCCTTTCCCCACTTACCCGAATCATGGAGCTCTTCTCCCTGCAGACCACTGTCACTTCTTGAATTCAGCGTGGCTCCGCCCACACAGGCGTGTCATCCATTCACATTGGCAGGATCTTTGAATGGAAAATCTACAAATCCCATCTGCCACTGTGTCTATGGGACTTGCTGCACTTGTAGTCCTTTCATACTTCCTCCCGTCCCTTAACTGGATGTCTGCACCGCGATATGGGCAGGAGCCGGGAGGAAGAGTCTGCAGGAGCCAGAGCGTTGCACCGTGAGCCTCTGATCTCAGTGACAATGCTTTTGGGGGCTCAAATGTACAAATAAACTAATAATCATAATAAATGCACATTTTGTCCTGTTATCGATGTGTGTGCGTTTAGTATTATTGTCAGAAGGCGGAGTTTGCCTTTAAGAGACGCACGTGCCTTTCCATGCAGCATGAACCGACGCACTGACTCTGGGAAAATGTGGATTTGCTGAGATTTATGTTTCATTTTATTTGTCATTTCAATAAAAATTTAAAAAAAGTGTCACTCGGTGTGTGAGAGATCCGGAGGCTGGACAACTTCAGTGCTCTGCATCCACACCCCTCTACATTGACCGATATTGCAGAGAAGAGAAAGGGGTGTGTCTGACTAGAGAGGGGGTGTGTCTTTCCTGGCCTCTCACTTCAGTGCTCTGTGCAGCCACACCCCTCTACATTGACTGATATTGCAGATAAGAGAAAGGGGTGTGTCTGACTAGAGAAGGGGTGTGTCTGACTAGAGAGGGGGTGTGTCTTCCCTGTCCTCTCACTTCAGTGCTCTGTGCAGCCACACCCCTTTACATTGACTGATATTGCAGATAAGAGAAGGCGCGCTTGTGTCTGGCTAGAGGGGGGGGGTGTCTTTCCTGCCCTCTCACTTCGGTGCTCTGCAGCCACACCCATCTACATTGACTTATATTGCAGGGAAGAGAAAAGGGTGTGTCTGACTAGAGAAGGGGTGTGTCTGACTAGAGAAGGGGTGTGTCTGACTAGAGAGGAGGGGTGTCTTTCCTGTCCTCTCACTTCAGTGCTCTCTGCAGCCACACCCCTACATTGACTTATATTGCAGAGAAGAGAAAGGTGTGTGTCTGACTAGAGAGGGGAGGGGTTATGACTAGAGAGGGGGTGTGTCTGACTAGAGAGGGGGTGTGTCTTTCCTGTCCTCTCACTTCAGTGCTCTGTGCAGCCACACCCCTTTACATTGACTGATATTGCAGATAAGAGAAAGGGGTGTGTCTGACTAGAGAGGGGGTGTGTCTTCCCTGTCCTCTCACTTCAGTGCTCTGTGCAGCCACACCCCTTTACATTGACTGATATTGCAGATAAGAGAAAGGGGTGTGTCTGACTAGAGAGGGGAGGGGTTATGACTAGAGAGGGGGTGTGTCTGACTAGAGAGGGGGTGTGTCTTTCCTGTCCTCTCACTTCAGTGCTCTGTGCAGCCACACCCCTTTACATTGACTGATATTGCAGATAAGAGAAAGGGGTGTGTCTGACTAGAGAGGGGAGGGGTTATGACTAGAGAGGGGGTGTGTCTGACTAGAGAGGGGGTGTGTCTTCCCTGTCCTCTCACTTCAGTGCTCTCTGCAGCCACACCCCTCTACATTGACTTATATTGCAGAGAAGAGAAAGGTGTGTGTCTGACTAGAGAGGGGAGGGGTTATGACTAGAGAGGGGGTGTGTCTGACTAGAGAGGGGAGGGGTGTCTGACCAGAGAGGGGAGGGGTGTCTGACTAGAGAGGGGAGGGGTGTCTGACTAGAGAGGGAGGGCGTGTGTCTGACTAGAGAGGGGAGGGGTCTCTGACTAGAGAGAGAGGGTGTGTGTCTGACTAGAGAGGGGGTGTGTCTCTGACTAGAGAGGGGGGGCGTGTGTCTGACTAGAGAGGGGGTGTGTCTGACCAGGTCTATAACTGAGTGCTGATTACTGAGTGTACTGGGTCCAGTTCTGGTGCCTCTTGCACTGCACTAAAGCACAGCTGTTGTATCCAGAGAAGGAGGACGGACTATAGAAATGGCCGGTGTTTTAGGACAGGACGGGTCTGGGTCTGTGACTTCACCTGAGCTTTATCATAAACTGGGTTGAAGCGTGTATAAAATGCACATGGCCGCCTCCGGTGGCCTTCTACCTCTTCACATCTGCATGGAGTGAAAAAATAGCGAGAGCAGCCAGGCCGGCCCCTCACTTTGTCTGTGAAAGTTGAGATTTGCATATTAGAATGAGCTCCTGGGGGGTGGGGCTGCGGTGGTGAAGGTAAGGAGAGGCGCCTGCATATTGATTCCACATTGTGTTTGCAGAGGAAGCCCCGTGACGCCGCCTCTGATGTCTTCGGAATGTTCTGTAGTTCCATAGAGGGTCTGTCTCCGCCCCCGGATCCCCCAACAGATCATTATGGTCTTGCAGGGAGCTCCTATTGATATGTATTGTGGGGGGGTGGAGAATGCGGGCGACGCCATGTCTTATATCAGAACTTTATTGTATAAAGCACCTTTAACCTGTTTCAGAGCTGCCCGGGCTACTTCATCAGGTACGGAGCCTCAAGACTCCTCTGCGTAGTGTGCGCATGTGCAGCTCAGCGGGTTGAGAACAGGCGGGTTAGTTTAATTGCAGAAGCGGCAAAGCACGTCTCTCCTGCTACAAAGTCCCTGCTTTTTATTCCACTCCCTGGTGATCCTGCCATGGAGGTCCTTGTTCAGGTACTTCCTGTGAGAGGGTGACAACGTTTTGTACATGTCCCTCTATTGTGCTCTTGTGTTGTCACCCCGTTGCATGCACCTCTGGTGGAGAGTACACATTGCCAGCACACTTTGCACTGGTATGGTGCACCGTTGTCACTATCGGGAAGCCGGCCTGACGGTGTAGCGACTGCACGCGGAAAGAAACTGAGACTGCAGGTCAGCAGCACTGAGGGGTGAAAAAAGGTGAAAACGGGATTTTATGGCAATTACTCCGCTGATTAAACATTATTCTGATATGTTCAAGTTCCATTCCTCCAGCTTTATTATTAGATTGTTTTATAAACTCTCTCCTTCATTTCATGAAATTGCTGAGATCCCTTCCCACGCCGGTCACAAGACGCGAGGGCCGCAGGGCAGAGCGCAGCGCCAGCATGCGCCGTCAGACTGGCAGCAGGAGAGACGCTGCTCCCCGAGATTGGTGGAAGGCGGCCAACCTGACCCCTCCCCCTCCCCGCTCCCATCCCAATTTACAGGCAAGTCGAAACGTAAACATCCCAATAAATATTTAATTCTCCAAAACCTTCTTCTGCTCCCCGAGCCGGCTGACAACTGCCAAATGTGTCGCTGTGTGTTGTGTCGCTGCAAAAGAGGACGGCGATGGGGAAGATGCTGAGCGGGTGACGGGCAAAGCATTTGGGATGGAGGAAGATCCATCTGCTGATAATAATTGTTACATTTTATGGGAAGTGATACAAAACAGAACTGAGCTGATGACGCCGGCGCTCCCGGATTGAATAATTCATTATCATTTCAGCTGAAAATTGTTCGCTGATTGTCCATTGTGATGCGGCGATGAGCTGCTGCAGCTGTTCTGGTCCTATACACGGCTCATATCATATGTGATCATATGTGTCCTTGGGGGAGATACGAAAGAAAGGGTGTAGTGTGAGAATCACCCCAGTACCCCCCACCTATGGGCAGTACCCACCACCTATGGGCAGTACCCCCCACCTATGGGCAGTATCCACCACCTACGGGCAGTACCCACCACCTACGGGCAGTACCAACCACCTATGGGCAGTACCCACCACCTACAGGGAGTACCCACCACCTACGGGCAGTACCCACCACCTACGGGCAGTACCAACCACCTATGGGCAGTACCCACCACCTATGGGCAATACCCACCACCTATGGGCAGGGCCCACCACCTACGGGCAGTACCCACCACCTATGGACAGTACCCACCACCTACGGGCAGTACCCACCACCTATGGACAGTACCCACCACCTACGGGCAGTACCCACCACCTATGGGCAGTACCCACCACCTACGGGCAGTACCCACCACCTACAGGCAGTACCCACCACCTACAGGGAGTACCCACCACCTATGGACAGTACCCACCACCTACGGGCAGTACCCACCACCTACAGGCAGTACCCACCACCTAGGCAGGGTTTCCTTACCATTTTGTCTTCCTTATATTGTACAGCGCTGCGCACACTGTTGGCGCTCTATAAATCCTGTATAATAATAATAATGTATTCTCCCTGATTCCCTTTATAATATAATTTTCACTCAGTGCATCTTCAGACTTACACACTATTCCCTTATATATCAGGGGTCCCCAACCCCCGGGCCGCGCAAAGGTACCGCTCTGTGGCCAGTCAGAAACCGGGCCGCCGCCG
>NW_017308528.1:67064-67522 GCF_000935625.1 Nanorana parkeri
CGGGCCGCCGCCGCTGGTCCTCAGCCAGGTTCGGATTAACATTGGAGCGGATGGAGCTCCCGCTCCAAGCCCGCCCCTGGAAATAATCCCGGCCTGGCGGGATCGCCTCAGTATACCTGATGGCAATCCGGGCCGGCTACAATCAGACAGCAGCGGCCCTCTAATCAGGGATATTAGAATGACGCTCGCTGGGGCCTCTTGGGGCCCTAGTGAGGAGCAAGACACCACGTCTGCTGTGCCTGTAGCCGCCAGTAAGGCGCTCCGGACCCCTGGTGAGAGCCCACACCTACACCCTGAGAGCCACACTGACCACCTGAGAGCCACACTTACCACCTGAGAGCCCCATTGACCACCTGAGAGCCACACTTACAACCTGAGAGCCACACTGACCACCTGAGAGCCACACTAACCACCTGAAAACCGCACTATCCACCTGTGAGCCGCACTGACTACCTGAG
>NW_017308528.1:67607-76287 GCF_000935625.1 Nanorana parkeri
GCATTTTGATGATCTCTCCCCATCGGAATATAAAGGAACTGAGCTGATGACGCCGGCGCTCCCGGATTGAATAATTCATTATCATTTCAGCTGAAAATTGTTCGCTGATTGTCCATTGTGATGCGGCGATGAGCTGCTGCAGCTGTTCTGGTCCTATACACGGCTCATATCATATGTGATCATATGTGTCCTTGGGGGAGATACGAAAGAAAGGGTGTAGTGTGAGAATCACCCCAGTACCCCCCACCTATGGGCAGTACCCACCACCTATGGGCAGTACCCCCCACCTATGGGCAGTATCCACCACCTACGGGCAGTACCAACCACCTACGGGCAGTACCAACCACCTATGGGCAGTACCCACCACCTACGGGCAGTACCCACCACCTACGGGCAGTATCCACCACCTACAGGGAGTACCCACCACCTATGGACAGTACCCACCACCTACGGGCAGTACCCACCACCTACAGGCAGTACCCACCACCTAGGCAGGGTTTCCTTACCATTTTGTCTTCCTTATATTGTACAGCGCTGCGCACACTGTTGGCGCTCTATAAATCCTGTATAATAATAATAATGTATTCTCCCTGATTCCCTTTATAATATAATTTTCACTCAGTGCATCTTCAGACTTACACACTATTCCCTTATATATCAGGGGTCCCCAACCCCCGGGCCGCGCAAAGGTACCGCTCTGTGGCCAGTCAGAAACCGGGCCGCCGCCGCTGGTCCTCAGCCAGGTTCGGATTAACATTGGAGCGGATGGAGCTCCCGCTCCAAGCCCGCCCCTGGAAATAATCCCGGCCTGGCGGGATCGCCTCAGTATACCTGATGGCAATCCGGGCCGGCTACAATCAGACAGCAGCGGCCCTCTAATCAGGGATATTAGAATGACGCTCGCTGGGGCCTCTTGGGGCCCTAGTGAGGAGCAAGACACCACGTCTGCTGTGCCTGTAGCCGCCAGTAAGGCGCTCCGGACCCCTGGTGAGAGCCCACACCTACACCCTGAGAGCCACACTGACCACCTGAGAGCCACACTTACCACCTGAGAGCCCCATTGACCACCTGAGAGCCACACTTACAACCTGAGAGCCACACTGACCACCTGAGAGCCACACTAACCACCTGAAAACCGCACTATCCACCTGTGAGCCGCACTGACTACCTGAGAGCCCCACTGACCACCTGAGAGCCCCACTGACCCCCTGAGAGCCAAACTAACCACCTGAGGGCCCACACTGTCACCTTATATACAGATTACTGATCCAGCACTGTTTCCTCCTCTATCTGCCACTTTGTACATAGATATCCGTTTCCTCTGCGTGTTCTCTATTCTTTTGGTTTGTGTTTTTAGGTTGTATATGAAGAATTCTCATTTCTTATTATTTTTTGTTTTTTTTTTTGTTTTTCATTTTATTTACCAATAAAGGACATTGATGCTGCGAATTCCAAACCCAAAATTGATTTCCGATAGCATGCCGGGACTTGCAGTTTCTCTGCAGCCTCTGGAAAGATACGAGTTGCCCTTCCTACTAGGCAGAAATATTCCTCCGGGGCAAGAAGAAGTAAACAAAGATGTCCTCATCCCGGAGCCAAATTCATGGCAGCTGATTGAGATTAATATCCGCGAAATGTGACAGAACCGGTGCGACCGCATTCCTCCCCCTGCTCATTGTGCCTGCGATTGTCCCGGTCCAGACGCGGCGCTGGAGTGTCTTGCCTGAGAGCAGAACTATCATTTCATGAGTTATATCGTTACTATTAGAGGAATTGGACCGGCTTCAAAGGAAGCTTTGTGATAAAAAAATAAATACAGTTGTGTCTCTTCTCATATACGCTGGCGCCATTGCTGCCCTGAAAACATAATTTATTTGGGTCACGCGTTTTATAGAGCACATGCCTTCTGTGAAGTGCTCAGGAAGGTTTCAGGATGTTTTATCTGCTCCCCTGAGTGCCGAGCAGCCAAATAGGTGAAACCTGCATCCTTCTGATTATTGCTTATTGGTGAACCCGTCCCTGCTCTGCCTTACCGAGGGATCCATCACCCTTTTATGGTGCAGTTGTATAATAACACATTGGTCTCCACAGTGACAACCCTCCTTGTAGACTGGCCGGGCTCCGTGAGTTGTAGAGGCGTGAACAGGAAGTGGACTCTGAGAACTGAACCATAGATGATGTGTTTTTCAACCTGGAACCTGGAGAAAGAGAATCATGGAAGGTCAACAGTGTGAGAAATCCATTCCAACCAGAACCGATCCTACATTTGGGATTTCGTGGATTTGGATGCTGAACCCAGATTTTGGTGTGATATTTGCCAGGTCAGATTCCCAAAAGGCTTCTGGGAGGAAGTGGCCACAGGGGGTTCCAAAGGGTGTTTCTGATGTTCCCTGACTGATGTTCCCTGACCACCCTTAGCATGACTGCTGGTCTCACCAGGTCCCATCCTTCCTCAGATTCACTGCCAGTCCCACCAGGTCCTTTCCTTCCTCAGCTTGACTGCCAGTCCCACCAGGTCCTATCCTTCCTTAGATTGACTGCCAGTCTCACCAGGTCCCATCCTTCCTTACATTGACTGCCAGTCCCACCAGGTCCCATCCTTCCCCAGCTTGACAGCCGGTCCCACCAGGTCCCATCCTTCCTCAGCTTGACTGCCGGTCCGACCAGGTCCCATCCTTCCTCAGCTTGACAGCCGGTCCCACCAGGTCCCATCCTTCCTCAGCTTGACTGCCAGTCCCACCAGGTCCCATCTTTACTTAGCTTGACTGCTGGTCCCATCCTTCCTCAGATTGACTGCTGGTCCATCCAGATCCCATCCTTTCTTAGCTTGACTGCCAGTCCCACCAGGTCCCATCCTTCCCTAGCTTGATTGCCGGTTCCACCAGGTCCTTTCCTTCCTTAGCTTGACTGCCGGTCCCACCAGGTCCTTTCCTTCCCCAGGTTAACTGTCGGTCCCACCAGGTCCTTTCTTTCCTTAGCTTGACTGCAGGTAAGTGCCTCTGGCTGTTGTTTTGGTCCGGGCTGCCAGGAGTTCCCCGAACCATTCTACACACCTTTGTATCATTGGCTGATGGCAATACACTTTCGGGAGCCTGGTTCGGATTCCCGTGGACTTCAGTGGGACTTTCGGTCCGGAAACTTAGAATTTTGTAAATTCACACATTTTGTAGGAAATTGGTCCAAACCACCAAGGCTTGTCTCCAATTCCCACCCAATGAGGATACAAGAATGACAAATCCTTCTCCTCCTGGAGCATCATGGGAAAAATCATCGTATTCCCAGATAGAAACAATTGAGCTGCAAGTTTGAAAATGACTCAACTATTGCAGACTTGCCGAGCTTCACCATTTTGTTGCACAATTACAGCGAGTCTCCAGACCAGCCAGCTTGCAGAGATCTTGCTCAGACCTGCAGGACTCTTGCTGTAGACTTGCCGAGCAAATTTGCTACAAATTCAAAAAGTGTCGCCTAGAACTTGTGCTGCGCGTGTTCTGCGAGGCTACAACCTGCCGGGAATGTGCGCAGCAAGTTAAAGGAGAACTATGAGGGGGGGGAGTGCTTCTCACTCACCTCATAGTTCTAGCCGACCTGTGACAATGAGACTGTCACAGGTCGGCTCAGTAGATCGGGAGGTGAGCGAACACATACCGGCGTTCGCTCACTTCTCGATCCTGCCGTGACAGGGGGAGGGGCTGGATTCCCCTCTCCTCGCTCCAATCCTCCAGCGCTGACTGGCAGAATGGACGGGGGAGGGGGCGGGTACAGCTGGCTCGGCCTCTAGATAGGCGGAGCCAGCTGTCACTCACGCAGCTGGGCGGATCCAGGCACAATTGTCAGGATCCGCTTCAGCTGCGGCGTCTCAGTATACCGCGAGCTGTAGCTCCCTATATACTGAGCTTAGGGTGACGGGAGGACGCTAGTTTGTGTCCTCCCGTTACCCTGAGGAGAACTATGGGGAAAAGCCCTGACCCCAAAGTTCTCCTTTAACAAGAATTACAATGTAACCCGGACACAAGTTATCCTCGCTATCTGGGTTGTATTGATGTAATACACGAAATCTTCATCACAATGAATTTCTTATCCAGCGATCTGACACATTAGAGGAAATGTCATTTAATCCCAAATCCACCCGGACTGTCCCACTAATAAGCAGAGCCGTGACCTTGGCGCCTCCTGATTCATATTCCTCCGGGGACGGAGAACGCTTATCGGGAGGAAATGAATGCTTAAGGAACCTATTGTCATGGAGAGGTTGTCGCTGGGAAGAACCACGACATTGCAGCACCGGGCGCAGATGTCGGTTCAGGGGGGTCACCAACCACTGTCTGAACAGCAGAGGATTCTGGGAATCGGATCCCACTAATTGATGGAGAGGTCACGCCGGGGGTTACGTTGGACGGAAGAATGGAAGAAAAAAAAGACGCAAATTATCTGTTAATTAGTGCTGATGGCTGACAACGGTTTTTAGCACTGGAAACGGAGAGACGAGAGATGAGCTATGGCGTGAGCACAATGGAGGGGCGGGAACGGTGAGCTGGTGTTGTTCAGGCTCCTCCCACATTCTCCATAATATAACATAGATACAAATAACGGGCACTGCAGATGTGCTGAGCCAGAGACCCGGCACAGAGATCACACCAACAGAGTCCCTCAAGAGAGAGAGACGACCTCCATGGGATTTAGCTCCCCAGTACCCACCAGTTACTGAAATACCAGAAGTCTCCACAAAATATATGGACCCGTTTTAAAATCGATCCATCATCATGACAAGTGCGGCGTGGTCAGCGCAAGAGTAACACTTGGAGACATAAGGGCGCACATGGAGACACGGGGGCGCACATGGAGACACGTGGGCGCACATGGAGACACAGGATGCAGTTGGAGACACAGGGCACACATGGAGACACGTGGGCGCACATGGAGACATGGGGGCGCACATGGAGACACAGGATGCAGTTGGAGACACAGGGCACACATGGAGACACGTGGGCGCACATGGAGACATGGGGGCGCACATGGAGACACAGGATGCAGTTGGAGACACAGGGCACACATGGAGACACGTGGGCGCACATGGAGACATGGGGGCGCACATGGAGACACAGGATGCAGTTGGAGACACAGGGCACACATGGAGACACGTGGGCGCACATGGAGACATGGGGGCGCACATGGAGACACAGGATGCAGTTGGAGACACGGAGCACACATGGAGACACAGGGGCGCACATGGAGACACAGGATGCAGTTGGAGACATGGGGTGCACAGGATGCCATAGACACTGAGGTACTAGAAGAGCTAGGGTGCTAGTCATGGAGGGCACAGGAGTCACTGGGGGACAGGCTCACCTGAGGCACTGGGGAGGCTCAGCTTTAGGTGTAGCAATGTGGTTCTCAAACACTGAGCCGTGCATCATCTGGCCCTTTAAGTGAGCACCAATGAGGAGAGCTGTCTTTCGCCTGGCCGCAGTGTCAGCACACTATAGCAAATATTTATTTCCTTTGCTCATCAGCTCCATCTAGCGGTCATAATACAGTATTACATCACAATACATTCAACCTCAAAAGACAATATATTAAGAACGTTTGTTTTTGCCATTATTTGCTCAAAATGAACGTTCACAGAAATTTGCAGGGTGGAGGGCTCTGCGAATCGTTTATAAATAGACCTCAAAGTGTTTTTTTTAAGATTTGCTCTGTTTAAAATAAAGAAAATGAATTCATTAAACGGCTTTGCGATACATTTGCTCTCGGTCATGTGCATGTGTTCAGGAGTAGAGACAATTCAGTGTTTTGACTTCCTAGTTGTAATCTACACTTGTCATGAAGGATCCGCCAACTTAACAACAGAGTTATGTATACAATGTGTCACTAAGTGACTGCCAGCAGTGCTCCCGCGTGCCTTTCTTTTCTAATATTGGTGTTGAATGGAGCAAACATGAAACTCAATACTTGTTGGTTTCCATGAGTGTGTGACACCGATCCCCCAGGGATTCCTCGCGGGTCGTCACGCGTTTCACAAGTCGTGGTGTTGTTTCCTTCTCTGTGCGCTGACCGTGTCATAGGCTGCTGGACTGCTGGACATTTGAGTCCTCTGTACTGAGGGAGACTATCAGGGCCGGTGCTATGACTTTTGCCAACACAGGCAAAGTTGAATTTTTGCCCCCCCCCCCCCTGACCCCCTGTAGCGCCGGGCCTGCTCCCTATCAGCATGTTAGAGGAGCGCAGACTATCCCTCCGTCTGATTCTGTGATATGCAGGAAGGGGGACTAACAGGACGCGATCCCCCCGGAATTCATGAAGAGTGTCATAGACATTCACTGGGAATCTGTTTCCTGAACCTGCAACAAATGTTGCGACTTGTGTCTGATTCATATACCTGTATAGGTACTGATATTTTATCGGAAGCCACCCACTTAGGCCCGCATTCCCCACAAGGCCACAGAGGCCCGGCCTCGGGGCGGCAGGGCGCAGAGGGGAGGCAGCGGTGTCCTTGTGGGGAAGTTCCGGGCGCCGGGCGGTAAGTTGCTTTGCACAAGCCGAGCTAAATGTAGAGTGAGGCAGCCGATTGTTCGTTTACATGTGATCTCGGCGATGTTGCCCAGATCACATGTAAACAGTGTGCACCCTCCTCCCCCCTCCCCCCTGCACTTACCTCTCTCCTCTGGTTCCGTCCTCCGGGCTCCGCCGCCGAGTCCATCTCCTCACTGCAGTGAGCAGAGCGGCAGGGTTACCTTTTACCTCCATGTAGACAGTGAGAGGGGGAGAGCTGCGCTGTGCCGTGCTGTGCTGCGCTGTGCCGTGCTGTGCCGTGCTGTGCTCTTCCCCTCTCACCTGTCGCAGGAGTTCCAGCACAGCGCTGTGCTAGAACTCCTGATTTGGAGGTGACAGGGGTCAATAAAGAGAACCTGTCACCTCCAATTGCTATCACACAGGGGATTGTTTTCTGTGTTATAGCAATAAAGTTAGGTGAAAAAAAAATTAAATAAAAATAAATAAATAATAATATGAAATAATTAAATAAAAAGGTGATTAAAAAGTAAAAAAATAAATAAAAAATAAGAAAAAAGTAAAAGATGACAAGATAAATAAAAATGTAAAAAAATTAAATCCGGCCCTGCACCCACTGACATCTGCTGCACCCACCCTCCATTTTTGGAGCAGCAGCTCTGAGTGCGGTGGGTACATGAACTCTATCATGATTCATGTACCTGTCGGCGAGGTGTATATGAATCTATTGACGGGATTTTGTCCGCGACACATCACACGTGCGACACATTTTATTCCACCGCTGAAGAGGTCTCATCAATTTTTTTTATTTATCAACATGGCGGTATATCTTAGGGGGTCATTAACCATGGAGCCGAAGGATCCAGCTGTTGCTTCTGCTGATCCTTCGGCTCTCTTCGGCCCGCCGGAGCCCTTCGGTTCAGTCGCAGCGAAGGGCTCTGCTGTACCAGCTTTTAGCTATAGACCGTACAGCAGTCGAAGGCGGCCGACCGGCTCAGCCGAGCCGAAGGCATCGAATGAGACGAAGTGACAGCTCAAGCGGGGCGAACGGCCTGCAGAAGGCCGGCCGTAAGCCCCGCAAACGACAGCTGGGCGGAGCCAGCTGTGATCTCACAGCTGGCTCCTCCCAGATGTAATGACAGATCTGCGTCCCCAAATGACCTAGGCATGCTGATCTGTCATTAAACAATAACAACTGGGCGGAGCCGGCCGTGAAGTCACAGCCGACTCTGCCCAGTTGTTATTCATTGGCCGGCCAACAAGAAACAGTTGGGTGGAGCTAGCTGTCACTGTTAGCTCCGCCCAATTGTTTTTTTTTTCTTTTAAAAAAAAATCTTTATTTTTATAATTTTACTATTTACATTTTTAAAACTTTTTCAATCTTTTTTTTTTCCGACTAATTTCACTATTTGCTATTCTGCTCGGTACCACGGAGGTACCGAGCAAAACATCTGAGCCGAATGGCGCTCAGCAGCATTTGGCTATTCACTCACTGCCGATCGGCCCCTATGGGAATATACTGGAATCGGGGCGAATGGCAGTGAGTGAGCTGCCGCAGCTTCGGCTCAGCCGA
The DNA here is from genome assembly GCF_000935625.1 of Nanorana parkeri. Classification (NCBI taxonomy): domain Eukaryota; kingdom Metazoa; phylum Chordata; class Amphibia; order Anura; family Dicroglossidae; genus Nanorana; species Nanorana parkeri. The sequence goes on from NW_017308528.1 coordinate 75,691, forward strand.
TCCAGATGTTGGACGTTCTGCACTTCGGCTCATATGAACATGCAAGGCATGATCAGCTGACCAAAGTGCAGCCGTTAGACTTGTGCTCCGTCAAAAAATTTGTTCCGTTTCGTTCCGGAATATCCGTTATTTCGTATCCGAAACTCAATTAGGATTGGTACGAAATACGGATTTTCGTTAGTTTCGGCACATTTTCGTAACTTTACGAACATTCGTTATGATGAAGTTAAAAAGCAAAAATACCTTTGTTAATATTGGAGTCGATGTGGTCGTTGTTTTTTTATCCGAAATACGAATTCCGCATCCGAATTTCGGACTTAAAAAAAAAACTACCATCTACTCCAATATAAATGTACTTTGCTTTTTACCTTCAATATAACGAATGTTCGTAACGGAACGAAAATACGTCAACGGAATTTCGTATTTCCTGCCTGTGTATTGTAATGCGACTCTCAGCAGCAGCCGATCCGTATTTCGGATTAAAAAAAAAATCTTGTCATGTTGTTCAACCTCATTTACAGGGGTAATATTAGTTCCTGTTTCAAAGAAATTCGGATCCGAAATTCGTTAACGGAATTTCGTATTTCGGATATAATT
>NW_017308528.1:77084-77981 GCF_000935625.1 Nanorana parkeri
ATTTTCGTTAGTTTCGGCACATTTTCGTAACTTTACGAACATTCGTTATGATGAAGTTAAAAAGCAAAAATACCTTTGTTAATATTGGAGTCGATGTGGTCGTTGTTTTTTTATCCGAAATACGAATTCCGCATCCGAATTTCGGACTTAAAAAAAAAACTACCATCTACTCCAATATAAATGTACTTTGCTTTTTACCTTCAATATAACGAATGTTCGTAACGGAACGAAAATACGTCAACGGAATTTCGTATTTCCTGCCTGTGTATTGTAATGCGACTCTCAGCAGCAGCCGATCCGTATTTCGGATTAAAAAAAAAATCTTGTCATGTTGTTCAACCTCATTTACAGGGGTAATATTAGTTCCCGTTTCAAAAAAATTCGGATCCGAAATTCGTTAACGGAATTTCGTATTTCGGATATAATTCGGAAACTGCAATTCGGATTTCGGATGCTTCCGAATTTGCGAATTTCAGGAAAATTCGTACGAATTTCGATTCGTAACGAAACGAATCGCACATGTCTAGCAGCGGATAGCTGACCGTAGTTCGGCTCACTTCATTTCGGTTGGGTTACTCACTCGGCCGCATTCGGCAGCTTTGTGAATAGCCCCCTCAGTGATTTTGTCGCAGCCTTAGCGCCAGGATGGAAAAGTGTCTCATGTATTCGGAAACAGCAAGAAAACTGTCGCGCGGCTTTCATGAATTTGCCGCGGGGCTTTCCATAACCGCCATCAGCCAGAAAAAACAAAGGGCCCCCGCCGGTTAAGTGCTGCTTGAGCATCGATCGGTTCGCAGGCAATGACATCACCCCGGGATTCCCGACGGTAAATTTAAATAACCGCAGCCGGGAGTACGCTTTTAAGCGGCAGGAGCGCGGCATGCACAGATCGGCGGG
>NW_017308528.1:78002-79413 GCF_000935625.1 Nanorana parkeri
GGAATAAAATGCGTTTTTTTTAATTTAGGGACTTTTTTTCCAGTGTGAGACTCTTGCAATGCCTCATGGGGATTTGTAGTTCCGCAACAGCTAGAGGGCCAGAATTTGCCCCACCCCTGATGTAAGAACACAACAGGAATCGGTCAGGAAAGAAATACAGTCATGTGAAAAAGTTAGTACACCCTCATGGAAATTGTTGACCTTTTCAGCATATTTGACCAGACAAACATTAGGCTGGGTTCACACTACTAGGCGTATTGAATATGCGCGACAAACGCGCGTTTCCGTGGGCTACTTGGCTGTATCCCAATGGAAACGCGAGACCAAAACGCCCCAGAGAAGTACATGTACTTCTTTGGGCGTAGGCCGTTTTGTATCGCGTTCGGACGGGCGGAAATACGGCGAGGTGGGAACCAGACCCATTGAATACAATGGGATTTAAATGTTTGAGCGTTTTGTAGAGCGTTCGTCGTCTCGTTCACACCTGGGCATATTGCATATGCGCGTCTGTCGCGCGACGAACGCGCGTTTCCGAAGGCTACTTGGCTGTATCCCAATGAAAACGCGCAACAAAACGGCCCAAAGTAGTACCTGGACCTTTTCAGGCGTGGGCCGTTTTGTAGCGCGTTAGTGACGGGCGGAAATACGGCGAGGTGGGAACCAGACCCATTGAATACAATGGGATTTAAATGTTTGAGCGTTTTGTAGAGCGTCCGTCGAGCGTTGAACGCGCTACAAAACGGTCAGGTGTGAACCAGGCCTTAGATTTTCATTGAAACAGAACCTACAGATAAAGTTGATCCGCCTGAATAACAAGACAAAGAAAATTTGCCTTTTTAATCATTTACCACAAACAGTGGCGTAACAATCACCATAGCGACCCAGGCGGCCGCTATGGGGCCCGGGGCACGGCAGGGCCCGGCCAGGACATCTCCAAGATGCCGTACGGGCCACCTGGGTCGCTATGGCATCTTGCTCGGACAGCCAGGCTGCTGGCTGTCACTGGCGGCTGTAAGGAGGAACGCTCCGTTCCTTCTCACAGCCACGTTCCTTTTCACAGCCGCTGCTGAGTTGGTGACAACCAGCAGCTTCGCCGGAGGTTGCTGGGCCCGTCATCGGCGGCGATCGAGGAGGCGGGGCCCAGTGACGAAGGAGTCGATTGTTGAAGAGAAGGAGGCGGGACAGAGGATCAGGGCTGACAGGTAAGAGGGCTTGACCGCCCACCTGAGACCCTGCAGAGCCCACCATAGAGAGTCTATGGTGGGCTCTGCAGGGTCACCCTTAGGTGGGCTGGTTTGGGTTATCAGGTGGGCGTAACTAGAAATCACAGGGCCCCCATACAAAATTTTGCTATGGGGCCCTGTGATTTCTAGTTACGCCCCTGACCACAAATATCACTTTTTTATTTTTG
>NW_017308528.1:80160-87638 GCF_000935625.1 Nanorana parkeri
GGACAGAGCACTAATGTATTCCTATACTCACTCCCCTGGGAAGGGGGGCGGATATCTGGTCACCGGGAATCCCAGGTGATGTCACTGACCAATGACATCACTCGCACATTGCGGTCAGATGTCAATTCTCAGAACCGAATCCGCGATGTTCAGGACAAATTTACCGAACAAGAACAGCGACCCCCAAGTTCAAGAGAAGCCAAAACTTACATTTCCTGCGTCCCCTTTTAGGGAGATTCGGCCTCTCTCTGTGTCCTGGGAACCATGATCACCGAAAGTGGAAGAAAATCCCAATTTGTGGGTTGTCACCAGAACAGGGATGGATGGGAAATCTTTCCAAGTGGACACTAACTCTTGTGACCACCATGGCTTTCCTTCAATTTGGAGGGATTTCACTCTCACTTCCTGTTGTGGCTACCGGACAGGAAGTGAAGGGAAATCTCCCCAATGGGATGCAGATGACAAAAAAAAAGGCTGACAGAGGTTATAACCCTCCCTGGGCTTCAGTTCTCCTTTAACGTATGCTGCGTTAACGTAGCCGTCCATTTCTAACGTACCAATGGGGACACCTGTTCTGCTGACAACTCTCTAAGAAGGATTTCCTCTCACTTCCTGTTGTGGGTCTCGACCAGAAAGTGATGCGGAAACTGAACATGATACAGTTGTCACCAGAGCAGGAATAGAGTGGAAATCTACCAATGGGGACACCTGTTCTGCTGACAACTGTCTAAGAAGGGATTTCCTCTCACTTCCTGTTGTGGGTCTCGACCAGAAAGTGATGTGGAACTGAACATGATACAGTTGTCACCAGAGCAGGAATAGAGTGGAAATCTACCAATGGGGACACCTGTTCTGGTGACAACTGTCTAAGAAGGGATTTCCTCTCACTTCCTGTTGTGGGTCTCGACCAGAAAGTGATGTGGAACTGAACATGATACAGTTGTCACCAGAGCAGGAATAGAGTGGAAATCTACCAATAGGGACACCTGTTCTGCTGACAACTCTCTAAGAAGGATTTCCTCTCACTTCCTGTTGTGGGTCTGGACCAGAAAGTGATGCGGAACTGAACATGATACAGTTGTCACCAGAGCAGGAATAGAGTGGAAATCTACCAATGGGGACACCTGTTCTGCTTACAACTCTCTAAGAAGGATTTCCTCTCACTTCCTGTTGTGGGTCTCGACCAGAAAGTGATGTGGAACTGAACATGATACAGTTGTCACCAGAGCTGGAGAAGAGGAGCCGTTACTACTGTGGAAGACTAAAGGGGAGGCAGAAATTTGGGCTTTAGGTATATTTTATGTCTCCAGGAGCTGTGGCTGGAATGGGCCTGGACCTCCTGTGACACCACTGAAGTTCTTGGTTGTGGCCTTCAGGCGAGCTTCTCTGGTGACCTGTCAGGCAACCCAATGAAACACGACATGTAAGGGGGAATCTGAATCTACGTAGCGGTCAGGGCAGGCGGCATCCAGGAAGAGCAGAAGGTGACACATGGGGACATACAGATCAATAACAGGAACCAGGCTCTGGCATCTACAGAACATACCGGTGCTTAAGACCCAGTGGAGGGTTTTTGACGCTGACCCATAACTAGTAACGGCCACGCGCTGAGGTCCCAGAAACGCTGCAGCATAACCACACTGCAGTGCCCAACTTCAGCCAGCAGGTGGCGGAGGTGCACATCTGGACTAACGGCAAGGACAGTAGTGTGGAAGCAGACCCTGTGCGCCAAGGTCCAGTGGCTGTGCAATGGAGGGAGCGTAGGTGAGCGCGCCCCTCATAAGGGAATGACAGGGGGCTCAATCCTCAACGCTGCAGGTGGACTGACAAGAGGAGTTCTGGGAGCCCAAGTGACAAAAATACTAAACAGAGAACACAATGTGGCTCGTGTCTGTCCTTACAATGTAAATGTTTATAGGAAGCACAGAAGACATCCTTGTTGGCGTCCTCACCCATCGCGAACGCCATCTCGGCACCAGAGGGTGAGGTCTGCGCGCTCCGGAGACAACAGGAACTTCCACTTGATGATACAGAATTGTGGATGGGCGAACTCCCAGCTGGAGGAATCAATAGAAGCCGCAGGTCGAGAACCAGAACGATCATTTGTCACCATCAACCAATCAGACGCAGCGGATGGCGTCACCCAGGAACAAACAGATTCTCTGCGAAACTGAAATCATTATAAATTACAGATGTGGGGCCACAGAGGAGACAATGTGGGGCCACCACAGGGAGAAACTCACCATAACATTGTTTATAGTGTGACATGGAGGATGAACAGGGGACAGTGATATGAGGGGATGGAGATATGAGGGGACGGAGATATGAGGGGACGGAGATATGAGGGGACGGAGATATGAGGGGACGGAGATATGAGGGGACGGAGATATGAGGGGACGGAGATATGAGGGGACGGAGATATGAGGGGACGGAGATATGAGGGGACGGAGATATGAGGGGACGGAGATATGAGGGGACGGAGATATGAGGGGACGGAGATATGAGGGGACGGAGATATGAGGGGACGGAGATATGAGGGGACGGAGATATGAGGGGACGGAGATATGAGGGGACGGAGATATGAGGGGACGGAGATATGAGGGGACGGAGATATGAGGGGACGGAGATATGAGGGGACGGAGATATGAGGGGACGGAGATATGAGGGGACGGAGATATGAGGGGACGGAGATATGAGGGGACGGAGATATGAGGGGACGGAGATATGAGGGGACGGAGATATGAGGGGACGGAGATATGAGGGGACGGAGATATGAGGGGACGGAGATATGAGGGGACGGAGATATGAGGGGACGGAGATATGAGGGGACGGAGATATGAGGGGACGGAGATATGAGGGGACGGAGATATGAGGGGACGGAGATATGAGGGGACGGAGATATGAGGGGACGGAGATATGAGGGGACGGAGATATGAGGGGACGGAGATATGAGGGGACGGAGATATGAGGGGACGGAGATATGAGGGGACGGAGATATGAGGGGACGGAGATATGAGGGGACGGAGATATGAGGGGACGGAGATATGAGGGGACGGAGATATGAGGGGACGGAGATATGAGGGGACGGAGATATGAGGGGACGGAGATATGAGGGGACGGAGATATGAGGGGACGGAGATATGAGGGGACGGAGATATGAGGGGACGGAGATATGAGGGGACGGAGATATGAGGGGACGGAGATATGAGGGGACGGAGATATGAGGGGACGGAGATATGAGGGGACGGAGATATGAGGGGACGGAGATATGAGGGGACGGAGATATGAGGGGACGGAGATATGAGGGGACGGAGATATGAGGGGACGGAGATATGAGGGGACGGAGATATGAGGGGACGGAGATATGAGGGGACGGAGATATGAGGGGACGGAGATATGAGGGGACGGAGATATGAGGGGACGGAGATATGAGGGGACGGAGATATGAGGGGACGGAGATATGAGGGGACGGAGATATGAGGGGACGGAGATATGAGGGGACGGAGATATGAGGGGACGGAGATATGAGGGGACGGAGATATGAGGGGACGGAGATATGAGGGGACGGAGATATGAGGGGACGGAGATATGAGGGGACGGAGATATGAGGGGACGGAGATATGAGGGGACGGAGATATGAGGGGACGGAGATATGAGGGGACGGAGATATGAGGGGACGGAGATATGAGGGGACGGAGATATGAGGGGACGGAGATATGAGGGGACGGAGATATGAGGGGACGGAGATATGAGGGGACGGAGATATGAGGGGACGGAGATATGAGGGGACGGAGATATGAGGGGACGGAGATATGAGGGGACGGAGATATGAGGGGACGGAGATATGAGGGGACGGAGATATGAGGGGACGGAGATATGAGGGGACGGAGATATGAGGGGACGGAGATATGAGGGGACGGAGATATGAGGGGACGGAGATATGAGGGGACGGAGATATGAGGGGACGGAGATATGAGGGGACGGAGATATGAGGGGACGGAGATATGAGGGGACGGAGATATGAGGGGACGGAGATATGAGGGGACGGAGATATGAGGGGACGGAGATATGAGGGGACGGAGATATGAGGGGACGGAGATATGAGGGGACGGAGATATGAGGGGACGGAGATATGAGGGGACGGAGATATGAGGGGACGGAGATATGAGGGGACGGAGATATGAGGGGACGGAGATATGAGGGGACGGAGATATGAGGGGACGGAGATATGAGGGGACGGAGATATGAGGGGACGGAGATATGAGGGGACGGAGATATGAGGGGACGGAGATATGAGGGGACGGAGATATGAGGGGACGGAGATATGAGGGGACGGAGATATGAGGGGACGGAGATATGAGGGGACGGAGATATGAGGGGACGGAGATATGAGGGGACGGAGATATGAGGGGACGGAGATATGAGGGGACGGAGATATGAGGGGACGGAGATATGAGGGGACGGAGATATGAGGGGACGGAGATATGAGGGGACGGAGATATGAGGGGACGGAGATATGAGGGGACGGAGATATGAGGGGACGGAGATATGAGGGGACGGAGATATGAGGGGACGGAGATATGAGGGGACGGAGATATGAGGGGACGGAGATATGAGGGGACGGAGATATGAGGGGACGGAGATATGAGGGGACGGAGATATGAGGGGACGGAGATATGAGGGGACGGAGATATGAGGGGACGGAGATATGAGGGGACGGAGATATGAGGGGACGGAGATATGAGGGGACGGAGATATGAGGGGACGGAGATATGAGGGGACGGAGATATGAGGGGACGGAGATATGAGGGGACGGAGATATGAGGGGACGGAGACATGAGGGGACGGTGGATATGCGGGGACGGAGATATGAGGGGACGGAGAAATGAGGGGATGGAGATATGAGGGGACAGTGACATGAGGATACGGAGAAATGAGGGGACGGTGATATGAGGGGATGGAGATAAGAGGGGACAGTGATATGAGGGGACGGTGACATGAGGGGACAGGGAGATGTGGGGACGGAGATATGAGGGGACGGAGACATGAAGGGATGGTTATATGAGGGGACAGTGATATGTGGGGACAGTGATATGAGGGGATGAAGACATGAGGGGACGGTGGATATGAGGGGACGGAGATATGATATGAAGGGATGGAGACATGAGGGGACGGTGATATGAGGGGACAGAGATATGAGGTGACGGAGATATGAGGGGATGGAGACATGAGGGGACGGTGATATGAGGGGACGGAGATATGAGGGGACGGTGACATGAGGGGACGGAGACATGAGGGGACGGAGACATGAGGGGACGGAGATATGAGGGGACGGAGATATGAGGGGACGGTGATATGAGGGGACGGAGATATGAGGGGACGGAGATATGAGGGGACGGTGATATGAGGGGACGGACATATGAGAGGACGGTGGATATGAGGGGACGGTGACATGAGGGGACGGAGACATGAGGGGATGGAGATATGAGGGGACAGTGATATGAGGGGACGGAGATATGAGGGGACAGAGACATGGGGATATGAGGGGATGGAGATATGAGGGGACGGTGACATGAGGGGACGGAGATATGAGGGGACAGAGTCATGGGGATATGAGGGGATGGAGACATGAGGGGACGGTGGATATGCGGGGACGGAGATATGAGGGGACGGAGATATGAGGGGATGGAGATATGAGGGGACGGTGACATGAGGATACGGAGAAATGAGGGGACGGTGATATGAGGGGATGGAGATAAGAGGGGACAGTGATATGAGGGGACGGTGACATGAGGGGACAGAGATATGTGGGGACAGTGATATGTGGGGACGGTGGATATGCGGGGACGGAGACATGAGGGGACGGAGATATGAGGGGACGGAGATATGAGGGGACGGAGATATGAGGGGATGGAGACATGAGGGGACGGTGGATATGAGGGGACGGTGATATGTGGGGATGGAGACATGAGGGGACGGTGGATATGCGGGGACGGAGACATGAGGGGACGGAGATATGAGGGGACGGAGATATGAGGGGACGGAGACATGAGGGGACAGTGATATGTGGGGATGGAGACATGAGGGGACGGTGGATATGTGGGGACGGAGACATGAGGGGACGGAGATATGAGGGGACGGAGATATGCGGGGACGGAGACATGAGGGGACGGAGACATGAGGGGACGGAGACATGAGGGGACAGTGATATGTGGGGATGGAGACATGAGGGGACGGAGATATGAGGGGATGGAGACATGAGGGGATGGAGATATGAGGGGACGGTGACATGAGGTGACGGAGATATGAGGGGATGGAGATATGAGGGGATGGAGATATGAGGGGATGGTGGATATGAGGGGACGGTGGATATGAGGGGATGGAGATATGAGGGGACGGTGGATATGAGGGGATGGAGATATGAGGGGACGGTGGATATGAGGGGATGGAGATATGAGGGGACGGTGACATGAGGGGACAGAGATATGTGGGGACAGTGATATGTGGGGACAGTGATATGTGGGGACGGAGATATGAGGGGGCGGTGATGTGGGGGGAGTGATATGAGGGGACGGAGATATGAGGGGGCCGTGATGTGGGGGGAGTGATATGAGGGGATGGAGCAGAGTGGCGAAGTGGTTAGCACTTCTGCCTTGCAGCACTGGGGGTCCCCGGTTCGAATCCCAGCCAGGTCACTATCTGCATGGAGTTTGCATGCTCTCCCTGTGCGGGTTTCCTCCCACACTACAAACACATGCAGGAAGGTTAATTGGCTGATCAGGGGACGGTGATATGAGGGGCAGTTGGTTCAGGAAGAAGTCAGTGTTGTAGATTAGCCAATGCCTCAGTGCAGTCAGCCCTGTGCCAGTGTCTGTACAGTTGTTGTGTTGATCAGTGTCTGTAATGTCGATCAGTGTCTGTGCAGTCAGTGCAGTGTCTGTACAGTCGGTGTTGTGTTGATCAGTGTCTGTACAGTCGGTGTTGTGTTGATCAGTGTCTGTACAGTCGGTGTTGTGTTGATCAGTGTCTGTACAGTCGGTGTTGTGTTGATCAGTCGGTGTTGTGTCGATCAGTGTCTGTACAGTCGGTGTTGTGTTGATCAGTGTCTGTACAGTCAGTGCAGTGTTGATCAGTGTCTGTACAGTCGGTGTTGTGTTGATCAGTGTCTGTACAGTCGGTGTTGTGTTGATCAGTGTCTGTACAGTCGGTGCAGTGTTGATCAGTGTCTGTACAGTCAGTGTCGGTGTTGTGTTGATCAGTGTCTGTACAGTCGGTGTTGTGTTGATCAGTGTCTGTACAGTGCAGTGTTGATCAGTGTCTGTACAGTCGGTGTTGTGTCGATCAGTGGCTGTACAGTCAGTGCAGTGTCGATCAGTGTCTGTACAGTCAGTGCAGTGTCGATCAGTGTCTGTACAGTCAGTGAAGTGTCGATCAGTGTCTGTACAGTCAGTGCAGTGTCGATCAGTGTCTGTACAGTC
>NW_017308528.1:90387-91183 GCF_000935625.1 Nanorana parkeri
GGTGATGTGGGGGGAGTGATATGAGGGGACGGAGATATGAGGGGGCCGTGATGTGGGGGGAGTGATATGAGGGGATGGAGCAGAGTGGCGAAGTGGTTAGCACTTCTGCCTTGCAGCACTGGGGGTCCCCGGTTCGAATCCCAGCCAGGTCACTATCTGCATGGAGTTTGCATGCTCTCCCTGTGCGGGTTTCCTCCCACACTACAAACACATGCAGGAAGGTTAATTGGCTGATCAGGGGACGGTGATATGAGGGGCAGTTGGTTCAGGAAGAAGTCAGTGTTGTAGATTAGCCAATGCCTCAGTGCAGTCAGCCCTGTGCCAGTGTCTGTACAGTTGTTGTGTTGATCAGTGTCTGTAATGTCGATCAGTGTCTGTGCAGTCAGTGCAGTGTCTGTACAGTCGGTGTTGTGTTGATCAGTGTCTGTACAGTCAGTGCAGTGTTGATCAGTGTCTGTACAGTCGGTGTTGTGTTGATCAGTGTCTGTACAGTCGGTGTTGTGTTGATCAGTGTCTGTACAGTCGGTGCAGTGTTGATCAGTGTCTGTACAGTCAGTGTCGGTGTTGTGTTGATCAGTGTCTGTACAGTCGGTGTTGTGTTGATCAGTGTCTGTACAGTGCAGTGTTGATCAGTGTCTGTACAGTCGGTGTTGTGTCGATCAGTGGCTGTACAGTCAGTGCAGTGTCGATCAGTGTCTGTACAGTCAGTGCAGTGTCGATCAGTGTCTGTACAGTCAGTGAAGTGTCGATCAGTGTCTGTACAGTCAGTGCAGTGTCGATCAGTGTCTGTACAGTC
>NW_017308528.1:92215-94315 GCF_000935625.1 Nanorana parkeri
TGTCTGTTCAGTGTGTGTTGTGTTGATCAGTGTCTGTACAGTGCAGTGTTGATCAGTGTCTGTACAGTCGGTGTTGTGTCGATCAGTGGCTGTACAGTCAGTGAAGTGTCGATCAGTGTCTGTACAGTCAGTGAGGTGTCGATCCGTGTCTGTACAGTCAGTGCAGTGTCGATCAGTGTCTGTACAGTCTGTGTAGTGTCGATCAGTGTCTGTGCAGTCAGTGCAGTGTTGATCAGTGTCTGTGCAGTCAGTGCAGTGTCGATCAGTGTCTGTACAGTCAGTGCAGTGTCGATCAGTGTCTGTACAGTCGGTGTAGTGTCGATCAGTGTGTGTACAGTCGGTGTTGTGTTGATCAGTGTGTGTACAGTCGGTGTTGATCAGTGTCTGTATAGTCGGTGTTGTGTCGATCAGTGGCTGTACAGTCGGTGTTGTGTCGATCAGTGTCTGTACAGTCGGTGTTGTGTCGATCAGTGTCTGTACAGTCAGTGCAGTGTCGATCAGTGTCTGTACAGTCAGTGTAGTGTTGATCAGTGTCTGTGCAGTCGGTGTTGTGTTGATCAGTGGCTGTACAGTCGGTGTTGTGTCGATCAGTGGCTGTACAGTCAGTGCAGTGTCGATCAGTGTCTGTACAGTCGATCAGTGTCTGTACAGTCAGTGCAGTGTTGATCAGTGTCTGTACAGTCAGTGCAGTGTTGATCAGTGTCTGTACAGTCAGTGCAGTGTTGATCAGTGTCTGTACAGTCAGTGCAGTGTTGATCAGTGTCTGTACAGTCGGTGTTGTGTTGATCAGTGTCTGTACAGTCAGTGCAGTGTCGATCAGTGTCTGTACAGTCGGTGTAGTGTCGATCAGTGTCTGTGCAGTCAGTGCAGTGTTGATCAGTGTCTGTACAGTCAGTGCAGTGTCGATCAGTGTCTGTACAGTCGGTGTAGTGTCGATCAGTGTGTGTACAGTCGGTGTTGTGTTGATCAGTGTGTGTACAGTCGGTGTTGATCAGTGTCTGTATAGTCGGTGTTGTGTCGATCAGTGGCTGTACAGTCGGTGTTGTGTCGATCAGTGTCTGTACAGTCAGTGTTGTGTTGATCAGTGTCTGTACAGTCGGTGTTGTGTTGATCAGTGGCTGTACAGTCGGTGTTGTGTCGATGCGTGGCTGTACAGTCGGTGTTGTGTCGATCAGTGGCTGTACAGTCGGTGTTGTGTCGATCAGTGTCTGTATAGTCGGTGTTGTGTTGATCAGTGTCTGTACAGTCAGTGTTGTGTTGATCAGTGTCTGTACAGTCGGTGTAGTGTTGATCAGTGTCTGTACAGTCGGTGCTGTCACAGGTCGGGCCCGGGGTTGTATATTGCTCGGTGTAGTGTTGATCAGTGTGCAGTCAGTACTCCCCTCCCCGCTCTGTGTCTCCTCCCCCCGCACATGCGCACTTCCTCTTTCGGTGATACATTGTAGCAGATTGAGGGACGCTGGTCGGATCCTCCGGGCTCATCATCTTCCTCCTCATCATCATTGTTCCCGGGAAGAGATCATCTGCTTCCCCGTCCACGGGGCCCCACAGGGTGAGGAGAACACCGGCCGGGGCCTATACAGGGGGATGGGCCCTATAGGAGGAATATCAGCACTGATCCTATAGAGGGAATCTGGACCTTATGGGAAGAATATCTGCACGGATCCAATAGAAGGAAGGTGGCCCCTATAGAAGGAAGAAGGACCTTATAGGGGGGGATATCACCCCTGATCCTATAGGAGGAAGGTGGCCCCTATAGAAGGAAGGGGGCCCCCTTCATCCTCCCTGTGCTGGACCATACAGGGCATTGCATACTGTCCAGGAGGTGATCATACAGGATCCTGGACACTATAGAGGAAGCCGATCACCCTATACAAGGAGATTCGACATTGTCCTCACCCATCATGTGGGATCACATACCGTCCTCTACCTGCTGGACCCTATAAAAGGATTCCCAACACTGGATTGTACATCCGGATTTTCCATACCGCCCGGACCCTACAGAGGATACCATTGTCTATACCAAGTGGGACCCTATGGAAGGATTATAATCAGGCGGATCTATATACATCTTCTACAGCACATATCACACAGAATGAC
>NW_017308528.1:94336-95589 GCF_000935625.1 Nanorana parkeri
CCCCTATATTCTTCATTCCCAGAGCCCATAATGTCTCCTCACATTTGCTGCCCTGACATAACTCAGTCCCTATAGCAGCGTGATATATATTTCTTATCATATAGCTAATCCATATGTGAGCCGTGTAGGAGAACCTACAACCAGCAGCAAGTACATTGGAGTTCTATGGTATCCAATCTTCCCGGCGGGCCCCTATAGATGGCTTGGCTGTAGACTGTGTAATATCTATAGGTGCAGCACATACCCGGGGGATACGCATTGCTATTAAGCTCTAACTATTTGTTGCTGGATGGCTACAATTTGATATCATTTCCCAGATCCACATGTAAGATCTATAGGAGGCGACATAGTAAGCAGAACCTGCACCCAGACTTCCATATCACCATAACGCATCTCCCTACAGGTATAGAATCTCCGCCGCAGGCCCCTATAGATGCCGTGTCTGTAGACAGCTGGCTGCTGACGCTCTCTCCTACACTAAGCCATAGGTAGGTGACATACATTGCTGTCAGGCCCTCCATGCACTTTACATTAGCTCCCTCCATGCTGCTCTGAGGTGGGCCCCTACGTTGGAATTCGGGCCTTGTGACAATGCTCTCCTCAGGTCTGGGGCCACAGGCGACCATCATGTGCCCAGGATGCCCCGGGTTGTCCCTGCTGAGGTCCGGACTCTTCTACCTGCTGCTCTTCGCTCACAGCTCCCAGGGCAAAGCCTGCGAGAAGAGCCCATGCTTCTCCGGCCGCTGCGTCAACAACACCTGCGCGTGCGACCCCGGCTGGGTGGGGGAACAGTGCCAACACTGCCAGGGCAGATTCAAGTAAGTGCCAGCTTGGTGTGTGTGTGTGTGTGTGCCAGGGTGCTCGTCTGCGAGACATCTTCATCTCTCCGGCTGCTGCGGAACTACAACCCCCAGTGGGCTCCCGGTGGTCAGCGTGCTGGCCCTTGTCGTTCCTCCATAGCTGGAGGGTCCAGTAAGTGGCCAGTGCCCCGTGTGACCTGTAATATTCCGGAGCACGTGCTCTGGCCTTGGCCTGGACCATTATGCCCGCTCGCTGGATTTTTTCTCCTGTTGGACCGCCACAATGTAAAATGTGCTGTGACAGTCACCCTCCCCCCGCTACAATTGTATCTAATTTACTCTGATATTATTATTTATATTATTATTTATTATTCTATTTAAATTATTCTATTTATATTATTATTTATATTATTATTTATGTTTTGGTATTTATTTTTAAGTTTATATGTATAT
>NW_017308528.1:95671-96793 GCF_000935625.1 Nanorana parkeri
ATAGTTCTAGCCGACCTGTGACAATGAGACTGTCACAGGTCGGCTCAGTAGATCGGGAGGTGAGAGAACACATACCGGCGTTCGCTCACCTCTCGATCCTGTCACGGCTCTCTGCCATCCAGGGATCGACCGCGGTATTCCTGTAACTGCCGGGGAAGGGATATTGCTCCGGTCCGTCCACCAATGATCGCCATACCTGCTTCTCTGCTTCCATCATGGCGTGCTATGGACCCTCACCCCGCCTGTGGGGTGCGGACAGGTTTGGGGTCCCTTTTAAAGTAAAACCAAAACCTACCATTTTGTACAGAATCGTGATTAGTTTTGCCTCCTGTATAGAGATTTTCATTCACTTCCTGTCCTGCAGACACAACAGGAAGTGAGAGGAGATCTCTCTAAAGTGAGGAAAATTGGAACAGGTGTCCCCAAAGGAAGATTCCCCTCTATCCCTGATCTGGGGACAACTGAGGTCCATTCACGCGTCTGTGTTGCGGTGCGTTAAGCCGGTGGCGGACGCATGAATATGGAATCCGGGAGCCAGCAGGATTTTTTAGGAGTTCCATTGACAACTAGAGAGCACCTTAAAATTTGGGCGCCAGCTGTCATTCTGAAGGACCATTGGCTGTAGACTGATAGGGGGCGTAAGAGTGATAATCTGCGGCACTTGATGTCTCTAAGAAAGGCGCGATCACATTACACTCTTCACTAAAGCAGCATAGAGGTGTGATCGCGGCCCGGTAATAGATACCAACAGACAGCGCAGTCAGCACTGCAACCATGTACAGCGCCGTCTGCAGAATCCATTGCTAAAGAGAACCCGTCACTGTACAAGTGTATGAATCCCAACATGTCACAAGAGAGTCCTCTTTAAGGGACTCTCCTTCACACTTCTGTGTGTGGCATTGGACTGGAGACACTTTGGGGTCATTTCTGTGATATGAATGTAAATTATTATAAAGTCTCCATTCGGCGTCTGCGGCAAATGTGACCCCGAAAGATTCCAAATCCTCACATTGACCCTCCCGCACCCCGAGATTTCTCACATCCATCCCCCGCCCCCATCCCCCCCCTTTCTGTACAGCGGAGCTTACACTCTAATGCCCCCCCACCGCCACACCCGTCCCT
>NW_017308528.1:97103-100126 GCF_000935625.1 Nanorana parkeri
GTCTGTGTACACGAGGCGCACAGCGGGGATTCGATGGAAGAGCGGCGCTCGCTGCCACAAAGCGTTCGGACGCGGCTCTTTCTTTCGCTTTGAAGTTAATTAAAATGGGAATGGCAGCCGCCCTCACCGCCGCCCTCAGCGCCGCCCTCAGCGCCATCCCCATCTGCGGGCTCCCAGACACGGCGATGGAAAGGTCAAGTGTAAATGTCGAGGCCGGCGGCTGCAGAACAAACAAATGCTGCGACCATCAACAACGCCGAGAACAAACATCAGCCGTCCGCAGCAACAAAGAAAAACTTCCCAACATGCCGGATCAATGGAGCGGCGTCATTCCGAGGAGAAATACACCAGGAAAGGGCAACCGGGGCCCCTGGAGGAGACCCCACACGAAGCAAAAATGGCGGGTGGAGGGGGGGGCAGGAGCTCCGATATTCTACAATCAAAAATCACGCCGGGAGAGGAAATGGCCGCTTATAGCTAATTTGGCCCTAAAGTGTGCAAGGATGATATAGACATTAGAGTGTAAGCTCTTCTGTACAGAGACTGATGTGACTGTGGGGGAGGGGGCATTAGAGTGTATGCTCTTCTGTACAGAGACTGATGTGACTGTGGGGGAGGGGGCATTAGAGTGTAAGCTCCTCTGTACAGAGACTGATGTGACTGTGGGGGGGAGGGGACATTAGAGTGTCAGCTCCTCTGTACAGAGACTGATGTGACTGTGAGGGATGGCGAGCGATGGCGAAGGCTGCTGGATTTAGTCAACAACAAGTTTCCATGGCAATATCTGCGGTATTATTGGCGGATTTCTGGAGGAAACGGATAATTGGCTCCTTCCAGCTCGTCTGCTGTCAATTAAGCTCGGCCTGCGTTCTATACAATGTATATGTGCAGCAACCGCGCAGACACTCGTATTCCGGGGACTGATGATCTCCAATAGGGGCAACTGTTTGGGGGGGGTGACCGTCCCGCGGAGTGCGCTATTTCCTGATTTACAATCTCCTTATCTGATTATTTTGTTTTTCTGAAATGTGGAAAGTTCCCAAACAAAAGATCAGAACCGATGTCACCGAAAGAGTGTTTATGGTGAAGTGTGCCGAATGCACCGGGGAGAGGCCCCAGAACAATGACACACTGACACTTGGGGGCCCAGCACGTGTGAGGTTGGCTCTCACCTCGGGCAGATCTCCCCCATTCACCTCTTGCTGAGTTGTAGGAAATCCACTGGCAGTGTGACAGATGGCTCCCTCCGCTCCCTCCGCTTATCCGTAGGTAATTCAGATTATGACATCACTGAGGAGTAGATGTCGGCTGTTTGTTACATTGACGAATCACAAACATGGATTTATTATATTTTTTTTTACATGTGTGAATCCTGTGACTGCCGGCTGCGTGCGCACACATTCGACACAGCATGTCGGATCTCATTCAGCCTCCGGGTCTTCATTACCAATTGTAGATTCCATCGGAAGCCCATGTGACAGGGTGACAACGCAGGAGTACAATTGGGATGCAGGGACAGATTGTTGTCAATCTGTTTTTAAGCGAGGGAGCCGCTGTCGCAGCAAAATGGCGGAGCGTTGAGGAGAGAGAGACGCTCGGCCTGGATCTGACAGCCGTCTGTTCTCTCTCTTTTCACCGCTCGGCCATGCTGCTGTGACAGCGGCTCCACAACCCCCCCCCCCTTCCTTCACTTCTCCTTGGATGCCCGCACAGATGGGGAGAGCAGCGGGGATCCAGAGGAGAAGCTGCAGGCTGAGCCCCCCCTCTGTGCGTGGCCGAGCGGCGGAGGATCGGTACATTTCAGTGATATTTACCAATTCTCTGTGCAGGACAAACACCGGAGCGATCAGCTGATCACTGTAAATAACTGGGGACTTGTAGTACTATGTGTCTCCAGTTATGAATGAACAGGAAGTGCATTACATCACTTCCTGTTCATTCATGAGTTTCTCAATGGGGAGTAGCACTCAGTACAGGGGCTCCTCTAGGAGAACTTTGGCTCCGGCCCTCACTGCAGCATTGCCGGCCGTCATTGGCGGTTTGTGATTCTCTGGGGGAAGGAGTTTTTTGTAACACGTTCCCGGCTCCTATCGATTTCCTGTCCTTGGCTGCCTGTGCACCAGACTCTGACGTCACCATTTCTGCGGAACGTCTGGCTGGAACTGCTGACTAGTGTTTGGACTTAAAGACGGACTTACAATATAAGAGTTCAGTTGGCAGCGTGAGGGGTGGACTGTGGAGAACACTTTTTGGATGAAGGTCCTCAAAAACCTGCTGGCGGCAATTTCAAAATGAAGTAGCTTTATTGAACCCGGACAAACGAGCACGGAGCCCCACCTGGGACAACCTCCACTGATGCATTTCACCCAATAAATTCTTCTCGACCAAAAAAGCCGAGAGATCCGTTTGTTTTGCTTTCCGGAGATTTCTTCGACCTGTTTACAGACCCCTAATGTCACCTGGGGACCCCAAAGAAGCCGAGATCTGCTTCCCCAGCTTCTTCCTCTGGCCCTAGGAGCCAGAGAATGTGCCCAGTGACACCGGAAGTGATGTAATGCACGTCACTTCCGGGTCCAGCGATCGGAGGAGAGATCAGCAGCTGGAAACCTCCGATCCATCAGGGGAGACCCTCCACGCCGGGCCCGGGCTCACACGAGGGACAGCGGAACACAGGAAGCTGACGGTGGGGGTGACACACAGCGCCGCACAGTACAAGTGATCCGGTGCCGGTATGGACGCCGGAACACTTGTATTTAAAGGAGAACTATGGGGGTTAAGTCTTTTCCCCATAGTTCCCCTTAGGGTAACGGGAGGACACAAACTAGCGTCCTCCCGTCACCCTAAGCTCAGTATATAGGAAGCTACAGCTCGCGGTATACTGAGACGCTGAAGCGGATCCCGACAATTGTGCTGGGATCTGCCCAGCTGCGTGACTGACAGCTGGCTCTGCCTATCTAGAGGCAGAGCCAGCTGTACCCGCCCCCTCCCCCATCCGTTCCACCAGTCAGCGCTGGCGGATCGGA
>NW_017308528.1:100566-100933 GCF_000935625.1 Nanorana parkeri
ACAGGGCGGCTAGAACTATGAGGTGAGTGAAAAGCACCCCCCCCCCCCCCCCTCATAGTTCTCCTTTTAAGCATCAATCGCCGGATGTTTAATACGGTACCAAGAACATGGCGGCAGTATAACCCGTTCCAGTGGACGGCGTGTATTTAGGTGAACGCGCTGGAAGTGGTTACATTTTTATGTACACAGTTACTTTGTATCTCTTCCGACTTCCGGTAACTTCAGGAAAGCCGATGACTCTGGAAAACATGCGTTGCGGGTGTCCCGGGCCGTCGCTGCGTCGCTTTCCCGCACGGCATTGCTGTCAATGAAAGGAGAGACGCAGACACGTGTAATGGGGCGGGGGGGTGATTGGGGGGGGGCTGTT
>NW_017308528.1:100981-109514 GCF_000935625.1 Nanorana parkeri
CAGCGATGGCCGCCCGCCCGGAAATCTCTCTTTAATGTCGGAAAAAAAAAATGTTCAGGTTCTCGGAAGTTTCAGCCGGCTGAGGAATGGAGAGCGCGGCATGTGACCTGGTGGAGCGCGTCCAGGATCCAGCGCAGGACATCCCGTGCTGCCGCGCCAAGGTTCACGGGGCGGCCAGAACCCCCCACGAGGAGGAGAGAGAGACGCTGCGACCCCAGACAGTCACTTCTACTTTATATCTTACATTGGGCAACTCCGACCCTCCAGCTTAACTACAAATCCCATCATGCTTCTGCCTCTGGGAGTCATGCCTGTAACTGTTTCTCTTGCAGTACCTCATGGGACTTGTAGTTCCACAACAGCAGGACGGCCGGAGTTGCCCCCCTATGATCTAGTTCCTCGTGTGTGAGTTTGCAGTATCTATCTTTTGCATCAAATGGCTTTACAAACGCAGATATTACCTTTTTATAAAAGATGATACACATCCTGTGCAGGGAGCCGAGCTGTGGGAGGAGCCCAGCAGGCCCCACCCACTACAGGAAACTACAAGAGGGGGTGGAGAGAAGACCAGTCACTCTGCACAAGGAGAGAGAGCGGCAGTGAGCGGTCTTTATTACAGGAGGGGGCGGAGACAAGACCAGTCACCCTGCACAAGTAGAGAGAGCAGCAGTGACCGGTCTTTATTACAGGAGGGGGCGGAGACAAGACCAGTCACCCTGTACAAGGTGAGCGAGAGCGACAGTGAGCGGTCTTTATTACAGGAGGGGGCGGAGACAAGACCAGTCACCCTGCACCAGCCGGGGAGGCGCCGTATGACCTCCCGTGTGTTTAGTTGTCACATGTAACTGCCTGACACGCTGCCAGGAATGAACTCGGCTCTTGCGCTTTCAATTGAATCCCCAACCCAGAGCGAGTATTCAGACTTCACTTTCCGCATGCTTGTCCCGGGTCCGTGGTATGGCAAAGATTTAAATCCAGAGCCAAGAAGCCGAATATGGTCTGGGCTCCGCCTCGATCACATATCCGAAGCCTAGGCATGTGGTCATGTGATCTCTGCTGAGAGGAAGAGGCGGAGTTTAAATCGGATGGTTTTTGGCTACAGACAGCAGCCGCTTTAGCATGGCCGAGTTGCCGAGGCGTCTGGTCACATGACTGCTGGAGGAGAGAGGGCGGAGCTTCATCCATTTATCCTGTTATTTGTTATCTAAAGATCCCAGTAGGACCGATACCATGACTTTAAATTAAAGGGGACCTGTCAGTAGCATCCCAAGTCTGCCAAGACTCCATAATCATTAAAGGGAGGGAGCATTTCCTCAGTCTCCCCTCCCCCCAGTGACCAGACTGCTCAGTCTCCCCTCCCCTCCCCCAGTCATCAGTCTGCTGCAGGCAGGACAAAGCATTTCCTCAGTCTCCCCTCTCCCAGTGATCAGACTGCAACATTGTAACTGTAGTCACAAGGTGAGAGGCTGCAGCAGGGGCTGATCTGTGTCAGACATTTGTGAAAACAAACTGCACAGACACCATCTTTTGTCATCTTTGATCTGCTGTCTCTGACCGGGAAGTAGATGGTGACCCTGGATGATGCCTAAATAAATATGGCGCTGTATTAGCGTATGAAGGCATTGTCAGGGGCAGCCCTGTGATCGGTAATACCTGACAGGGTCACATTGCTCGGCACACACGGGGTTATGATGATGAAATGAATCTGATGTTCCAGGCACGCTAAAGGCGGGCGGCCTCTTCCTGCGCGCTCCAGCGGAGTGGATGTGTCACAGAACCATCAGAGACCCTCCGCTCGGTGCAGACATCGGTACGCCGCGCTCCGGTGACGTGTTTTTTTCCGGGGATGGCGCAGCGCGGTCCCAGTGAGGACTCATTAGGGGAAGATGATACTGTACCAAATAAACAATTCATTAATTAGTGTGTGCGGTGACTATGCGTCTCCCTGCGGGGTCACCCCGAGAGGCTGCGAACGCCCCGCGGTAACACGGCGACTGTTCGAGGATTCCACAGGAGACGCTCCGAGCCCTCGAGCCAAAACTCCACGCGCAGAGAGCGACGCCCTCATCCCCCCCCCCTATACAGAGAGTGACGTCCTCATCTCCCCCATATACAGAGAGTGACGTCCTCATCTCCCCCATATACAGAGAGTGACGTCCTCATCTCCCCCATATACAGAGAGTGACGTCCTCATCTCCCCCATATACAGAGAGTGACGTCCTCATCTCCCCCATATACAGAGAGTGACGTCCTCATCTCCCCCATATACAGAGAGTGACGTCCTCATCTCCCCCATATACAGAGAGTGACGTCCTCATCTCCCCCATATACAGAGAGTGACGTCCTCATCTCCCCCATATACAGAGAGTGACGTCCTCATCTCCCCCATATACAGAGAGTGACGTCCTCATCTCCCCCATATACAGAGAGTGACGTCCTCATCTCCCCCATATACAGAGAGTGACGTCCTCATCTCCCCCATATACAGAGAGTGACGTCCTCATCTCCCCCATATACAGAGAGTGACGTCCTCATCTCCCCCATATACAGAGAGTGACGTCCTCATCTCCCCCATATACAGAGAGTGACGTCCTCATCTCCCCCATATACAGAGAGTGACGTCCTCATCTCCCCCATATACAGAGAGTGACGTCCTCATCTCCCCCATATACAGAGAGTGACGTCCTCATCTCCCCCATATACAGAGAGTGACGTCCTCATCTCCCCCATATACAGAGAGTGACGTCCTCATCTCCCCCATATACAGAGAGTGACGTCCTCATCTCCCCCATATACAGAGAGTGACGTCCTCATCTCCCCCATATACAGAGAGTGACGTCCTCATCTCCCCCATATACAGAGAGTGACGTCCTCATCTCCCCCATATACAGAGAGTGACGTCCTCATCTCCCCCATATACAGAGAGTGACGTCCTCATCTCCCCCATATACAGAGAGTGACGTCCTCATCTCCCCCATATACAGAGAGTGACGTCCTCATCTCCCCCATATACAGAGAGTGACGTCCTCATCTCCCCCATATACAGAGAGTGACGTCCTCATCTCCCCCATATACAGAGAGTGACGTCCTCATCTCCCCCATATACAGAGAGTGACGTCCTCATCTCCCCCATATACAGAGAGTGACGTCCTCATCTCCCCCATATACAGAGAGTGACGTCCTCATCTCCCCCATATACAGAGAGTGACGTCCTCATCTCCCCCATATACAGAGAGTGACGTCCTCATCTCCCCCATATACAGAGAGTGACGTCCTCATCTCCCCCATATACAGAGAGTGACGTCCTCATCTCCCCCATATACAGAGAGTGACGTCCTCATCTCCCCCATATACAGAGAGTGACGTCCTCATCTCCCCCATATACAGAGAGCGAGGTCCTCATCCCCCCGATGTTCCTTCCTCACTCGCTGAGACAACGACTACACATACACCACAGATACATTGTGTCCATTGCTGTGATCCTCGCATCCCCCTGCCCTGTATAGTATGTGGGGGGAGGGGGCTCCGCCATTGCGATCCTGCAGCTTCCTGCGTTTCCAGCTGGCATGTGCAAGAATCTGGGCACCTGAGGAGGTGGGAGGGGCAGACGGCATGCGTAGTGTTATCGTACGGTGCGCACAGTTACATTGGGATGTTGCTATTTACGATTCATTCTGACAGGAGGAAAGAGCAGAGAGCCGACTCATCAGTCTGCTGCTGCTCCTTCACAGTCCCGGGAGGAGTCATGATCAGGCTCATCCAATCAGGTGCTCTGCTTTCTGTGCACATCTCTGTACTGGCCGGACAGGTAATGATCTCTCTGATCATCCGGCGGTTTTCTTGGAGTTCACATTTAAAGGAGAAGTTCTCTTTTATGACATACGGGCGGCCATTTTTCTTTACCGCTGCACATGACGCGGTGGCCCTGCGTTGGACTTCATAGGATCTCGCTGCGTTCTATGCGTTCTATGTTCATTCGGCTGTTTTCTTCTTATGGAGCCTCCTAAATATAATGTCACAAGAGGTTCGTCTCCGGAGATTTCTCCACCACAATGACTCATCGGCTCCTGTGCCAGTCTGGTTTAGTAGCGCGATGCCGGCGTGCCGTCATTCACTCCGCATTGCACAGCGCCATGCCAACATGGTGAGCTCGCCCGTCCGCCTGCCCGGCACATTGACATCTGTCATCTGATTCCATTAGAAGTGTCCGTGCTGAGCCATGCGTGTCAGTGATTTGGCTGATTAGCAAAAATGCTGAAAGTATTCACAAGGAGGAGAGAGAGAGGAGAGAGAGGAGGAGAGGGAGAGAGAGAGGAGAGAAGAGAGGAGGAGAGAAGAGAGGAGGAGAGAGAGAAGAGAGGAGGAGAGAGAGAAGAGAGGAGGAGAGAGAGAAGAGAGGGAGAGAGAGAAGAGAGGAGGAGAGGGAGAAGAGAGGAGGAGAGGAGGAGGAGAGGGAGAGGGAGAAGGAGAGGGAGAGAGAGAAGAGAGGAGGAGAGAGAGAGGAGAGGAAGAGAGAGAGAAGAGAGGAGGAGAGAGAGAAGAGAGGGAGAGAGAGAGGAGGAGAGAGAGAGAAGAGAGGAGGAGAGAGAGAAGAGAGGAGGAGAGAGAGAAGAGAGGAGGAGAGAGAGAAGAGAGGAGGAGAGAGAGAAGAGGAGGAGAGAGAGAAGAGAGGAGGAGAGAGAGAAGAGAGGAGGAGAGAGAGAAGAGAGAGGAATGATCAGCGAGGAGTGATGAGGAGGAGCGGGGGCTGGATGATACTTCCTCAGGACAGCTGCGATGCAGTTACAGATCTCGGGCCTGTTAGTAAATAGCGGTGATATATATTTATAAATCTCGTTCCTTTCTCCGGGGATGTTACTATAATGTGTGTTATACATTTGTATCCTGTGTATGGGACGCGCTGGATTCCCGGCATTGTTCTCCGGAAGTCTCACTCTCAGCACTCACCTCATACAGGTTGGTGTTGGAAGGACTGAGGGCTCATATACAATGTTACTTCATCCCGCATTACAAATCCATTGGTGGCATGCAGAATGGCACCTCAATACATCTTGCTGACAGATGTGCAGCACGACATGCAGCAATGTACTAACATGCGTTGCTGTGCGCTGCCAGAAACACAGCATGCACCAGCTTTATTGTGTCAGGCAGCCCATGTGAGATGACATAACACAACACACATAACGCACAGCAGTGGTGTGAATGGGCCCGCTCAGTGTGTCCAGTGGCTCCGGGAGGCCTCATGCACACGGACCGGTTGTGTTTTTAAGAACAAGATACGTTTTCTGCCAAGTATAAACTACTTTATGTTCCGGGATGACTTTTCCTGTGTTTAGTTGTTGCTCTGCATAGTCGTGTTTAGCTGCGTGATACCGGGCTGAGCTGACCAAGAAATGTCTAGTTTGGGTGAAACGCTTCTAGTCTGAATGCAGATAGACATCTCTGGGCCTCCTAGCTGTGCATTCAGTCATAGAAAAGCATTACATGCGTCCAAAATGCAGCTGGACTCTGCGTTCTGAACGTAGTGTGCATGTGGGGCCTGTGAATCTGTCTGGCCGGTTCGGTTGTTCCCAGCTCTGTCCTCAAGGAGAATCCCGGCAGATGTAAAGAATCAGCTGTGATGACATCACTTCCCACGCGCAGCACCGGCTCGGCATGTCCCCGTGCACGGTGCGGGAAGAGCTCGGGAAGTTGCGACGTTCCTCAGACGTTTATTATTTGCAGATGACGCCGCTGACATTCCATACGAGAGAAGGAACGCACAGCAGGCGGCCAGACTGGACCCGGGCTCTGGTCTGCGGACAAGAATGGATGTGTGTGGTCAGAAGGAATGGGATGTCAGATTGGATCAGTATTTAGCAGCTGATTGACACCCCTGTAATCCATGGAACTGCAGCTAATGTGCATGAAGTGCGTTATTTTCTACGGCGCAGTTCTTATCTGCGCAGGTTCTAGGCGGCGTCCCTTCTGTAGGGCGGAGGGTTCGCTTTGTCCGCCTCACTTTTCACTTCCACCCATTCTTTCTAGGGCCCCTTTCCCACGGCCGGGTCCCCAAGGACAGAAAACGCACCGCAGTTCATAGCGATGGGTGGCCGGATGTGAGCGGACATCCTCCTGCCGGTATCGGCCCTTTTATGCCCAGGTCCGATTTTACTGACCAGAAGTGGGGTGGACGCATGCCTGTATGCGTTGTCCGGTTTCATGGGTCCGTTTTTCCTTCATCCCAAGACGGAGGAAACATTTGAAATGTACATCGATGTCACATCCGTCTCCATTTTAGTCCAGCTCCGCATGGGATCCGCCTGGGAGATAGAACAGTGCACATTTCAAAGGGATCCATCTGCTCTCTCTCTCCCAAAAGTATTGGGACGCCATTACACGCACATGAACTTCAATGGCCCCCCCCGTCTCAGTCCGTAGGGTTCAGTATTGGGTTGGCTCCGCCCTTTGCCGCTATAACAGCTCCGCCTCTTCTGGGAAGGCGTCCGCAAGGTTTAGGAGTGCGTCTATGGGAATGTTGGACCATTTGTGAGGTCAGGTACTGATGTTGGGGGAGGGGCTCGCAGTCTCCGCCTCTAAGTTCTCCCTCACTCTCCTGTACAATAAAGGACGTCTCTCCGCCGCTGTCCTGCGCACAGAAGGACGTCTCTCCGCCGCTGTCCTGCGCGACATCTTTCAGCAATGAACTCTTTAATGAAGTGGTCCCAGTGTCTATCACACAAAGGCCTCTGGCACGGTGCCGGCCTCTCCTCGCTTCCCCTGCAGATTGCAGCCATTGACATTCACGGGATGCTGCATCTGTCTCTTCGCTGCACAAAAACCATCTTTGTCGGGGAGCTGACAGCCAGCTGTCCAGAGGGCGCGTCCCCTTGTACAAAGCCCATTGCGCTGAGCCTCCTTGAAGTGCCGTCCATCTTGCCCCCCCCGCTCTTTAAGCGCTTGACCTTCCCGTCTCTCCTGGAGGATCTGATGAGCATCCTCACAATTCCTGCTCCTGCGGCACGATTCAAGCAGGACCCCGAATACGCGGCCCCTATAGAAATGTGAATGATAGATCTGGTGTCGTGTTGGTTGGTTTTCCTTTTCAGGGGCCCCGTCTTACTTTACAGGCTGTTTATTGAATGATTAGGTATGAGCAGAAAACAATGGTGGCCCTGGGGCGCTGGGGGTTGTCACCCGCATATCACTTGTGGGCCCCTTGCATGGCCTGGCCACTAAGAGGCGCTATTGCAGGACTTTTACCTCCTCTCGGACCTTGTCGGTCAGTAGGATATGGTGAGCTCTGCACATCAGTGGTGCTCCAGGCCGCTTCATCCCGGCTGGGAACTCCCCCTGTGGTTGGTGGGTCCAGAGCAAACGTCTCATCCGCGGGCCCCCATCCCATCTTTTTGTTCCTCCAACACAAAAAACAATCCAGCATTAGATATATACAGAGAGAGCTATGAGCGTGTGGAATTCCCAGGTACAACATTGGCTGAATCCAGGGCTGGACAAATCCCAGGAGCCGGGTCGCCAATGCTCCTGAAAAATGACAGCCGCCACCTAACTTTTGAGGTTTTCTTTAGTTGTTGTTGTCAGTGGAGCTCCATAAAAAAATATCCTGCTGGCCCCTGAATTCCATAATAATTTGTCCACCCCGGGCGGGATCTCTGTATAGCAGTCATATAATTTATACATTGTTATTCCGGTTTTGTTTTGCATGTGGAAAAGGATTACAATTTCTATCAGCCAGTGACCCCTTGGGGTAGATTTTTCCTTGCGCGGCAGGCAACACCTTGTGTGGTCACGATGAGAGGTTCCCTCCATCCCCGCTGGATTTTTGTTTTGTGACGGTGTCACGCTTCGGACGAAGCCGGCAGATTTCCAGCCTGTGTCTGGAAACGGGGATGACACAGAACATACTGTGCCTGGGTGTCCAAGGAGGAGAGTGCCGAAAGCAGGACACAGAGATTTCACATTTCATCTTTATTCAGACGCCTGTGTCATAAAAAGCCAACGCGTTTCAGGGATTCCAAAGGGTCGCCCCGTATCAGGGCTTTGTTACTGCTGGATAAAGTTGGAGGGATCCTGATGGGTAATTAATTTGATTAAAGGTGCCCATACACTTTACATCCCTCGCAAGACTTTTGTCTTGCGAGGGTTGTAAAGTACTTAAAAAACGTACGATCTGCCCATCTTGGACAGGCAGATCGTACTTGCGATCATCGCAAGCCGCGCCCCCCTGAGGGGCGGGCTTACGATGACTGTAATGAGGGGCGGGCTTACGATGACTGCAAACGGGCTGTGTGCGCATGCTCACACCTGCCCGTTCGGCAGTTGTCGAACCAGCAGGCCACTTAAGGTGCCCATACACTGCCCGTTCTGCATTGCGGTCATGGGAAGCCCGGCCCTCGGCGGGGCGGGTTTTCGATGATCGCAAGTACGATCTGCCCGTCCAAGGTGGGCAGATCATACGAGCTTTCAATAAGCATACGACCATCACAAGACAAAAGTCTTGCGATGGCCGTAAGGTGTATGGGCACCTTTAGAAAGC
>NW_017308528.1:109652-117502 GCF_000935625.1 Nanorana parkeri
ATGGGCTCCTTAACTCTGAACCCGCCGAGAATCGTACGATTCTCGGCGGGTTTTCTAGCCTGCTGGTTCGACGGAAGACGTGCGGCCGTACAGTGGGAAACGGTCGCACGCCTTCCATACACTGCACGATTCTCGTACGATCGCGGGATTTCTGAGCCACTAAAGAATGCGTTGGATTTTTAAATAAGAGTCTAAATAAAATTAGATTTGGGCTTTGTACATTCTGCTTTTTGGTGGATTTTCGTCCTTCCTACTGGAGCTAAGAGCCGCCACGTGTGGGGGGAGCCAACTAACGGAATCATTCTCTACACCGTTCGAGACCCGACTGATAATACTTTCTGCTTTAAAGGAGAAGTATCACCATGTGTGTCTTCTCTTCACCCTCCCCGCCAGGTGACGAGGAGCATGTAGCACTCTGTCCCGTGTTGATAGTCGCGGTGTATCCTGATATAGTGTGGTGAACAGCGAACCCCCCCCTCCCCCCACCCGCCGCTGTTCGACCACATTGCTCTACAGGAGATGAATAACTAATTAGCGCTATGGGTAAGGGAGTGGAAGACCGAAATAGGGATCCACTTGGGCTGCAAAGTAAAGACACAGATCAGCCATATGGGAAAGGGCAGATTAAGCCCTCATTCACACCGCTAAGAGCCGGCCCATACAGATCAGTGCGGCATGCACGGCCGTATCGGGCCGCTCCCGGGAAGGACAGGTGCTACGTGTGATTGTACAAAGCAGCCTGCTCTCTATGGGAGTACGTGGCCGTATACCGCCGTACATATACCCGACCTGCACATCCGTGCGGGTGCCCTTGCTCGGACGCAGACAGGATCCATCCCGTCTGCGTAGGAGTGCGGTCACCCCAGGGGCGTCCCGAGGCTAGGTGACACCCGGAGCGGTAACAGAGTGTCCCCCCGCCGAGACGTCGCCGCGCATGTGCGGCAGTCTTCTGATAGCTGCCGGCGGCCATCTTGGTGATGGACACCCCGCAGAGAAAGGAGGGGACAGTCACGCGGCTGGATAAGGTATGCCACCGGGTCCCCTCCTCTCTCCTGATACTGTCGGGCGTTCGGTCCACGACCGAGCGCCCGACTTTTCAGAGGGGGGTGAAAAAAACAGGTTGCTGCATAGAAACACACGCAGCACCCGTCCTTCCCGGGAGCGGCCCGATACGGCCATGTACGCCGTCCGGATCCGGCTCTAAGCTGCGTGATTGGGGCCTCATTGTGGAAGTGATGCAGCTATACAGCTACTGGATCACTTCTATGGTGCTCTATCATGTGTCCCTCCTCCTTCCAGACAGGGCCGGCTGTTCCCAGCCAGGGGAAGCCAGTTGATCCAGGACGTCTTTGACCAGAGTTGGCCGGGTGCAGGGGAAGCATTAGGGATCCAAAAGACTCCTGATGTCTCCATAAAGAGAACCTGTCACTAAAAAAAGTGCTATCGCAATGGAGGTTTATCAAGTGAAAAAAAAAAAAGGTGCAAAATGAAAAATATATTATGAAATAAAAAAAAGACAAAAAATGTTGAATGCCCCCTTGCACATGAACGTGCACATACTGTGTGTGTGTGTGTGTGTGTGTGTGTATGTGTGTATATATATATATAATGTTTTGGGGTTTTAACCCCTTCGTGACTGACGACGTACAGTGTACGTCGCCAGCATCGGGGCTGTTTAAACAGACTCCACGTTTATTATGTGCTTGCAAAAAAGAAAAACGGTTCTGCCAGCGAAAGGGTTATCCCTCTACCACCCGCAGAGGTTCGCCGCACATGGGAATGTCGATTTTGGGTGGACTGACCCTTTAAATAACAAAGCTTAATAGCCATTAAGACGGCTCAGCTGCTGCATTGGGAGCGCGTCCACTCTCTTGCATGGAGAAGTCCCCGCCCCCCTCCCCCGGGACACTGATTGCCTTCCATGCACTGAGATCTGCAGCGCGCAGTACGGTGGACCGGCCACTTGTGTGGGAGGACCAGGTGCCGCATTGTCTGGGCCGCTCGGCTCTTCTGGGGATTAGCGAGGCGAAATGGGATGAGGAACCCAGGCGAGGGCTCGGCCCCTGCCGGAGGAGAGCTGGAACCTTTCAGGGCCACTACCTGTCATGGCGAAAATAAAGGAAATCCCCTCTTAGACGGTTGTCACCGGAAGCCGTGTCCCCCGTTGTCAGGATTCCCCTCTATTGCTCGGATTTGCCATCACTCATCCCCCCAGACCACAATCCAGGCAACGGGAATTGTAGTATTCAATGGACGTGCATGTGGGCGTGATGAACCAGCTCTAGCCAGTCATTCAAGCTATGATGTCATGGTGGGCGGGATAGACCAGGAGTCTCCTCTCCTGTCAGTCAAAGTATGACATCATGGCGGGTGAGACAGACCAGGAGTCTCCTGACCTGCCATTCAAGGTATGATGTCACGGTGGGCGGGATAGACAACAAGTCTCCTCTCCTGTCAGTCAAAGTATGACATCATGGCGGGTGAGACAGACCAGGAGTCTCCTGACCTGCCATTCAAGGTATGATGTCATGGTGGGCGGGATAGACAACAAGTCTCCTCTCCTGTCAGTCAAAGTATGACATCATGGCGGGTGAGACAGACCAGGAGTCTCCTGACCTGCCATTCAAGGTATGATGTCATGGTGGGCGGGATAGACAACAAGTCTCCTCTCCTGTCAGTCAAAGTATGACATCATGGTGGGTGGGACAGACCAGGAGTCTCCTGACCTGTTAGTCAAGGTATGATGTCACGGTGGGCGGGACAGACCAGGAGTCTCCTGAGCTGCCATTCAAGGTATGATGTCATGGTGGGCGGGACAGACCAGGAGTCTCCTGACCTGCCATTCAAGTTATGATGTCATGGTGGGTGGGACAGACCAGGAGTCTCCTGACCTGCCATTCAAGGTATGATGTCACAGTTGGCGGGACAGACCAGGAGTCTCCTGACCTGCCATTCAAGGTATGATGTCACGGTGGGCGGGACAGACCAGGAGTCTCCTAACCTGCCATTCAAGGTATGATGTCATGGTGGGCGGGACAGACCAGGAGTCTCCTAGAAGTGAAGCAATGAGGGTGGGGCATTCTGGAGGTCTGAGATGCCCGGGTCCTCCCAATACAGCAACCGGTGATGTAATGCCGCCATTAGAAATAAACTATGATGGGGAAGTGACATGACCGATGGCCCAGGGAAGGAGCGGGCACAGCTTCTGACAAGTATCTGGCCGCGGCCATTTTGAATGACTTCCGTCTGTTTCCGGCGCGCCCGACTCCAGCTTTCTGATGAAGAGTCAGAGATATAAAGTGAAAGCCTGTTTTTATTTAGTTTTGGTTGGAGCCGGGAAGGGGCGGACCTCCTGTCATGTTTCAATTGCCATCTCTGGCCCCCGCTGGGAAGATTTCCCCTGACTTCCTGTCCCAGCAGTACTATCATCACTGAAACAGGAAGTGGGGCTTAATCTTCCCAGCGGGGACAGACCAATAACATCTCAAGATAGGATATAACTCCGCCCCATTCCCAGAAGCGCTGTTGTCACTGGCACAGGAAGTGGGGCTAAATCTTAGCAGGGACAGACCAGTAACATCCAAAGATAGGATATAACTCCGCCCCATTCAAGGAAGCACTGTTGTCACTGGCACGGGAAGTGGGGCTAAATCTTCTCAGCGGGGACAGACCAATAACATCTCAAGATAGGATATAACTCCGCCCCATTCCCAGAAGCGCTGTTGTCACTGGCACAGGAAGTGGGGCTAAATCTTCCCAGCGGGGACAGACCAGTAACATCCAAAGATAGGATATAACTCCGCCACATTCCCAGAAGCACTGTTGTCACTGGCACAGGAAGTGGGGCTAAATCTTAGCGGGGACAGACCAGTAACATCCAAAGATAGGATATAACTCCGCCCCATTCAAGGAAGCACTGTTGTCACTGGCACGGGAAGTGGGGCTAAATCTTCTCAGCGGGGACAGACCAATAACATCTCAAGATAGGATATAACTCCGCCCCATTCCCAGAAGCGCTGTTGTCACTGGCACAGGAAGTGGGGCTAAATCTTCCCAGCGGAGACAGACCAGTAACATCCCAAGATAGGATATAACTCCGCCCCATTCCCAGAAGCGCTGTTGTCACTGGCACAGTGGGGCTAAATCTGGCTATGGGGGACAGAGCAATGAGATCCCATGACTGCATATAGCTCCGCCCCCTTTGTTCCGAAATAAAAGGAGAGGTTTTTGGTGGAGTTCCTCCTTGATTTTCGGAGTGATGTGTTTTCCTGTGAAGATCGTTTCATCGTCGCTGACAAATAACAAAATCAAAGTCATTTTTTTTTTGGGGGGGTAATTGTGTGTTGTTGCTGTCAGCAGCCCGTATTTCGCCCCTTTGTCTTATTTTACGCCCCCAACTTGCCAACAGTCACTTTTCTCTCCCGGAGGATGTGTGACAAGAGGAACGGTAAACAGTTATTATTATGTCTGTATAAAATTCAGCTCCGCGCCTTCCCGGGATATTAATAGCGCCGTCCCCGGTGGCGAGCGGAGGGAGAGGATGAGGGGCGCGGTTCTGTCACGTTGCTGAGCGACGGCGGCAGAAGATCGTGTCACTGCGATCGGGAATACCGCGGATATCGTGTCGCTGCGATCGGGAATACCAGACATCATCTCAGCCTAGGCAAAGACAATGACTGGAGCTCCAGGGCGGCTCTTTAATGATAAGAGGCGGAGCTTCTCTGATCAGTGATCCGGTCTATTGTATATTGGGACATGTCCGGCATCTATTCATGCAGATCTGGAAAGTGACAGGTCCTCTTTAATTGAGAATTTCTGCTGACAATAAAAGGCGTCGGTAGTGTTGGAGGCAAAATGGTGATTATTGGGAAGATTTGACTTGTGCCGGTTACATTGTTGCAACATTTGCACTCCTCGGTGATGTTGATGGGTGTGAAGGAAACATTTGTATGAGTTTTGTATCAATCGCGGAGTTCAGGAAGTTGCGGCCTCCGGCGGTGTCACCAATCAGTCCGGCACAGGAAGTTGATTCCTCCGGCGGCCTCCGGCGGCGTCACCCATCAGTCCGGCGCCTTCCATCATAAATCACAGATTCACCGTCATCATTCCCGCAACACAGGCTCATTGGATGTAACAATATGGCTTCCCCCGCCCCCGGTACATGGCGGGGTGACACAGGTCAGGCAAACTCTACAAGCGGTGGTTGTCAGCCTACAAGGTACAGGGGGCCCTCAAATGTGGCCCCTAATGTCTCCAAATGGCCACATGCAATACACAGGATGTGTAACGCTACAGAAGACTGCCGTAGACTGAGGACCAGTGGCGTCACAAGGGGGGGGTGCGGCCCGCACCCGAGTGACACCATTGGAGGGGTGACACCAGAATGACTGACAGTCATTTTGGTGTCACCCCCCTATGAAAAGTCGGGCACTCGGTTTTGGACCGAGAGCCCGACAGTGTCAGGAGAGAGGAGGGGACCCGGCGGCATACCTCATCCCGCCGGGTGAACGTTCCCTCCTCTCTCTGCCGGTGTTCATCACCAGCAGGCATCAATAAGATGACCGTGCGTGAGCGATGACGTCACGGCGGGGTGACACCCCTTTTCCGCTCTGGGTGACACCCGGCCTCGGGACGCCCCTGCTAAGGAACCTTCCGGAGGAAACGGTCAGAGGCTGTTCTGCAGGGAGGTTGGAGTCATGCTGTAGGAGACAGTCAGAGCTCGGGACATGTTACAAATCAATGCTCCCTGTACTGACTGCTGGGGCCCGAGGACCACACTTCAAACACAGAAGAGCTGCATGTGGCCCTTGGGCTGCAGGTGAGGCACCAGGGGGGTCTACATCAGGTATCCACTTCTGCCCTACCAAGGTGTGAGATGAGGAATGAGGACCAGGATTCTTGAAGGCCTGGCCGGCTTGGTCACCAGGCAGTTGGTTGTTGTTGGGTTGAAGGCCTGGCCGGCTTGGTCACCAGGCAGTTGGGTGTTGTTGGGTTGAAGGCCTGGCCGGCTTGGTCACCAGGCAGTTGGGTGTTGTTGGGTTGAAGGCCTGGCCGGCTTGGTCACCAGGCACTTGGGCGTTGTTGGGTTGAAGGCCTGGCCGGCTTGGTCTTCAGGCAGTTGGGCGTTGTTGGGTTGAAGGCCGGCTCGATGGAATTGCGGTGGAAATAGTCGATGGCAACGGTGAAATTTGGGCGTCTTTTGAATGGTGTAATGGGTTTCGAATGGCCCCTGAAGGTTACAGAAGCTCTTTTCGCCTACCTTGGGCCTGTGCCCAGACAAAGTCATATGGTGGCCCTTTCCGTGCGTCCATGGTTCTCACGTGGCTTTATGATGTCACACAGGGCCGGGAGGGGGGTCACAGCTATGAGTGTTTCTCAAGTTTGTGATTGGACCTTGCTTGTAGCTCATTTCTCCTTGATGGTGGAAGTAGAATCCGGGTCCCCGAGTGTCCATGAAATTTCGGCTGGAGGAATTGTTGTATTCCCAGGAGGCCCATCCCTAATATTGGGCGTCTTCCCGAACTACTCCATGAGATTCCCTGATCTTCTGATGACCTTTCCCGGTACGTTGGGCATGTGCAGAGACCGCATGACGCTCCCCATGTGCATGTCTAGCTTTCCGTGAGTGGCGCTGTCTTGGCCTCCACATGGCCAGTTGGTTCTGGTGCTCGGCTCACTGTCGGTACACGCGTCACAGTCCTGGACATTGATCCGAAACCAACTCGGATCCAACACCATCTGAAGGCGTTTATGGGAAGCAGCGGAGCCGAGTTTCCCCCGTCACTGGGCGGAGCCTTGTATGTTGTTGTGGTGTCTGGATCTGGGTGGAGGTCCTCCGGGAGGTCCGAGGAATAGCTGGAAT
Source organism: Nanorana parkeri (assembly GCF_000935625.1). NCBI lineage: Eukaryota > Metazoa > Chordata > Amphibia > Anura > Dicroglossidae > Nanorana > Nanorana parkeri. The sequence continues at coordinate 116,515 of NW_017308528.1, forward strand.
GTTTGTCCGGAGTGCTGGAATACATGCCATGGACTGCTGTGTGTGTGATCGGGATAAATGATTCCGAGGAATCCGGCTCCGGGGATGTGATTACTTCCTGATGCCGGGGCTTGTTTGTCTCATTGAAGCCGCATACAATGTGTTATATTGAACACGTGATCAGTTTAAAGCCTTCTGCAGGTTTGTCACAAGTGCATATTACATATTGCTGTCAATCAGCAGAGGAGGGACCTGAAGGAGAAAGTTCTCCCTCGGGTCCTCCTTTGCTGATTGACAGCAGGCAGTGGGCGGGTTCAATAGCCAGCCTGCTATTGGCTATTGAATTTTAAAATATCCAATAGCAGGATGGCTATGGCTCCCAGCCTTTAGATGCAGAGGAGGTGCACGGGGGCGTGTACGAGGCGCATGGGAGGCATGTCTGAGGCACACGAGGAACGTGTCCGGGGTGGAAAGGGGGCCTGGCAAGAGGAAGCGGCAGCGAAGGAACGGGCAGCACAGACGCAACCTGGCAGCAGCGGAGGTACGAGGAAGGGCAGCAGGGGGAAGAGTCCACAGTCCTTTCTTCCCACTGGTGCCGGGAGATCTCGAGGAGTCAGAGTTTTCGACAGAACACCGGCTGCAGTGGTCTGTGTCCCCGCGGCGGGGAGAGCAGCGGGGATTGAAAGGGACACAGAGCGCTGCGGCCAGGACCAGCGGGGAGGAGCAGAGAGGCAGCAACGAAACCTAAATCAACTAATCGATTATGAGAATCGCTACTAACGATTCTCATAATCGATTAGTTGCTGGCTCCTGGATTGCACAGGCTGGCTCCTGGATTGCACACGCTGGCTCCTGGATTGGACACGCTGGCTCCAGGTTTGGACACGCTGGCTCCAGGTTTGGACAGGCTGGCTCCTGGATTGGAGAGGCTGGCTCCTGGATTGGAGAGGCTGGCTCCTGGATTGGAGAGGCTGGCTCCTGGATTGGAGAGGCTGGCTCCTGGATTGGA
>NW_017308528.1:117597-119280 GCF_000935625.1 Nanorana parkeri
AAAGGTGGCTCCTCGATTTGGACACGCTGGTTTCTGGATTGGACAGGCTGGCTCTTGGATTGGACAGGCTGGCTCCTGGATTGGACAGGCTGGCTCCTGGATTGGACACGCTGGCTCCTGGATTGGACACGCTGGCTCCTGGATTGGACACGCTGGCTCCTGGATTGGACACGCGGGCTCCTGGCGCCCATATAAATTTGGTGTGAGAACAAAGTCCTCTCCTTTAGATTGCATTGAAATGATATGCAAATATCGACTTTTCTTCTAATAGTCAAGCTTGGCTCCACCCATCCTGCTTTCTTAGCCTCCCTGTTGGTCCTTCAACGCATTGGGCTTCTGGAGATGACTGACTCAGCCTGATGTGGGCTGGGTGACACTAACCCTGTGAGGGTGACGGCCATCTGCTAATTTGCATATCCTCGCCATCGCCGGACCGTCATCAATCCATAGACCAATCCATGAGGAGAAGAATCCTTCTCCCCGCCCCCTCCATACATCTTATCATTTAAAGCCAATGGCCCTTTGGAGGAGACGTCGCTGCGTCCGTTCAGACTTAAAACTTCCCCCCCAGATGTCACTTTGTGGGGACAATATGCGGCTCCCCGGAAGGGGGGGGGGAGGGGGCGATATAGAGAAACATATTTTTTCAATTCTCCGTTTTGTGTATCGTAGCAACCAGTCCCCGCACGGGAACAGGATGTGCCGCAGACCGCCGCGCCGAGCGCCATCACTTGTCAGCCGCCTGCTCTGTACAGCCGGGGATGCTTTCCTGGGAATGGGGGGAGGGGAGAGATTAACTCTCTGACTTCCTAATTGTATTACATTGTATCCGATATCTCCGATTCCCTTCCCATAGATCCCCGGAAACCCCGGCAACAAAACTCAGGATATCAGCGGCTTGCGTGACGTTGGGGGGTGATCAGCGAATCGGAGATATATTGATACATAGAACCCGTGCTTATTGATTGCTGCCCAAAATGAAACCAATAAACGATGGCCGGAGAGGAACGCAGACACTGGGAATTGTGGGGTCACCTTAACCCTTGTAGTGCTGGGGCAGCCCAAGGGGCTGAGCTTCTCGGAGGGACCTTCAGCGGCCAATACTTTGATTCCATGATTAAAAGGGGCGGGGCCAGGGGCAGTCAGGCTGGGGAGAAAAGTGCTAGATGATGCTGGATGTCCTTCAGCCAGAAAATGGGGCGGAGCTCTATCTGACTTGCTGCGGCTTCTAATGCACATTGTGAGGAGCTCCTGGCGTGCAGTGACATCAGAGGAGAGGAGTGGGTAGAGCCGAGGGAGCCCCACTTGTACTTGTACAGTGACAGCTGCGCGCCCCGTGTGGGTTACAGGACAGGTCCTCTTATTTGCATTAACAAGTCGGCAGCTGTTCTCCGCTCGGATGGAGATGGTTTTGGTGGTGCCGGGCGGTATTATTGTCATCCAGGATAAGCAGGGAAAGGGCGAGCTTTTCTTGGTTGGATTGATCGCCCTGAGGGGGGCGGGGTCACACAGAGAAGGGGGGTCACGGGGCGCTTATGGGGTATCAGAGGACCCCGCAGGAAATGTTTTCACTGGATAACCAACTTCACCACACAGATCGTCCCTGCAGCGTGTCACCGCGTCATTCTGGGCAGTTACCCCATCTTATCGTGATCCTCATGTCTCCTAATGGGGGAAATTGTA
>NW_017308528.1:119301-122942 GCF_000935625.1 Nanorana parkeri
TGGGGGGGGGGTTGTAGTTTATGGGGGAGGGGAAATGTAGTATTTCCTGTGAACAGATGGGTCAGGTCATTACTATATTTATCTAAAATGATTGTCATTTGCTGTGACGTTCACATCAGTGCTCCTTTTGCTGTTCCATATTTCAGATGCACAGCGGACTTCCTGTCCAGTTATTTCATGGAAGGTTAAAGCCTTCCTTTTAAAGTGGAACCCCGGCTTTTAGGTTTGGGGGTACGCTGCATGTTAGTTCCTTGTTCAGGGGCTTATTTCAGTCTCCGTTGGCAGTATTTTCACTCACTTCCTGTCTGGTGATTGTGGTAAGCCAATGAGTTCAGCTTCTAGGGATCGCTTTAGGTGGTGACACTGTGTCCAGAAATGGCCACTTGTAGTCTCCTTAGAAAGCACATGTGACAGTTGTCACCCTATAACAGGATGTGCCTGAACCAGGACTGAATGTCCATTGTTGCTGTCTGATCACTGGGGGAGGGGAGACTGAGGAAATGCTTCCTCCTGCCTGCAGCAGACCGATCACTGGGGGAGGGGAGACTGAGGAAATGTTTCCTCCTGCCTGCAGCAGACTGATGACATCTCAGCCTAGGCAATGTCACTGGAGATTTATACCTTTTGCTGTATATTGTGATATGTGAGGATTTCATTCAGACTTGTTAGGTAATGACAGGTTCTCTTTCAGTTTATATCTCCTTTTAAAGTGACTTTGTCATGAAAGGGGGAGGGGGGCGGCCATTGGGAATGTCTGTGTCCCGTCGGTCCAGTGCTGTCCGAGTCTCTGTCCCGGAAGTTCAGAGATGAGGAAATGTGACATCATCAGTCCAGCAATGGCGGCCCCCTCTCCTCTCTCATGACAGGGTCACTTTAAGACATCTCTCTGTATCAGCCTGACATGTGACAAGCAACATTTTGTTACATTGTTGCGGGTTCGGTGTTGGGGGGGTCGGTATTTCGCGGATCGGTGTTGGGGGGTCGGTGTTGCGGGGTCAGTGTCGCTGTGGGGTCGGTTTTGGGGGGTCAGTGTTCCAGGGTCGGTGTCGGTGATCAATCTGCTGTGAAATAACCAGTTTGGGGCTCCGGTTAGTGAATGGCGCGGCGGGGAAGTGGCGCAGTTTGCGCAGTGACTGGATTCGCCTCGCGTGACCCGGCAGACGCAGCGGGGAGAGGAGAGCGCTCCTCATGCACGCTACAGTGCCGCCTCTGTGCCTGACGCCCCGGGGCCATTTCTAGTGGAGGAGCGGCGCTGTCACTGCGCATTACATGAGACGCACGGCGCCGTGACCAGGAGGCGCCACGAGGACAGCCGGTCACGTCTGAGCCTGGAATTCCGTCTGCTCCCAGCCGGATAGAAGCGCGGTGTGAAGGGTTAATCTTGGGGTGGGGGGTTGCTGCCCCCATATGGTCGGAGCCATGTTGTCTGCAGACCGCCCGCGGCGTTGTTATAGGGGGAACTCTAACACGTCTTCAGCCAGCCAATGTCCTGAGCCGTAGGCGTCATGTGATTATCACATTTTACACGTTTATATTTTCATGACCTGCTTCTATATTCTGATCTATAAATTCTTCTCCTGGAGTCTTCAACACTGAGTGTGCCTTATCCTTTCTTCTTACTTCCGCTGAGATAAAATCAACTACATGAAAAGTCTGTTGGTTTTCCGTCCCCTAGAGTGTAAGAGTAAAGTACAGTCACTGTGCCGAGCGGCTGAACAGGAGGCGGATGGGAGGCGGAGGGCGGATGGGAGGCGGAGGGCGGACTGGATTCCCCGCTCCGATCCTCCAGCGCTGACGGCCGGAACGGACGGGGGAGGGTACAGCTGGCTCCGCCTCTAGATAGGCAGAGCCAGCTGTCACTCACGCAGCTGGGCGGATCCAGACATAATTGTCGGGATCCGCTCCGGCTGCGGCGTCTCGGTATACCGCGAGCTGTAGCTCCCTATATACTGAGCCTAGGGTGAAGGGAGGACGCTAGTTTGTGTCCTCCCGTTACCCTGAGGAGAACTATAGGGCCATAAGAGGGCGGAGCCAACCCAATACTGAACCCTACGGACTAAGACTGGGAGGCCATTAATGCTTGTGTGTGTAAAGGCCTCCCAATACTAATGGTAATATAGTGTATATATATATTTTCTACCTTTTTAGTTTTCTATGGGACTTTGTCATGTAATTTTCGGTATTATTTATACCTATTTACTAACATTTTTATAGAAGGATCTTTTATTTTCCACCAGGTGACTGTAATTTCCAAGTCTCATTGGACTAGAAATAACTGTCACCCTGGTGTGTCAGCTCTGAGACCTCTATGTTCTGTGATGTGAATGGTGACTGCAAGTGCAGTGGCGCAGCACATTAGGGGGTCACGTGATCTCCATTGCGGTGCGCTGTGACTGCGGCTCGCCTGTTTTTGGTCTGCGCTGGTTTTTAAATGGAGGAAGTAAAACCCATGTTACAGGATAATGAATGTCGCCGTCTCCCTTCTGTGATGGTAAACTTGTTGTCACGTCTGTTCTCTTCCAGGCTGACGGAGCCCTCAGGATTCCTCACCGACGGACCAATCAACTACAAGTACAAGACGAAGTGCACGTGGCTGATCGAGGGGTAGTGAGTATCTGACGACCGTTCTTTACGAGAAGCACCCAAAATGTAATATTCCGGGTTTTGGGCAGAGTGTTGAATCGCAAACTCTTCATCTGAATGTTTTGTTGGGAGAATCTAACAAGCAGAAACTAAAAAGCCAAAAAAGGGACCGCCCCCTAAGCCAGGAGTGGGCAAACCCCGCCCTCCAGCGTTCGTGAAACTACAATTCCCATGATGCATCTTGCTCTGGGAGTCATGTCTGTGGCTGATAGTCATGCAGTGTAGTTTCTCAACAGCTGGAGGGCCAGTGATTGCCTAACTTCCTTAAGTTTAAGGTCCCTTCCCTGCAGCTCCAAACCCCCGCCCCGGAAGAGTCTCCAGCAATTACCAAGAATAAGGCTGATACATTTTGAGCTTTAATTGTAACAAGATATAACGCACATGTGTGTTTTCTTTTTTTGTCAGTGTAGCTCCTCTTACCTGCACACATGGCCTCGTCTGCCGCCGGACCGGCCAGAAGTGACGCCACTTCCGGCCAGCCCGACATCAGACGAGCAGCGTCGCTGATGGGGCCCCAGCTTGTCTCGAAGACGCTGGAGCGGCAATGCTGGGGCCCTGCGCTGCTAGGGCCAGGCCTCCGCCTCCTCGCCCTTCACTGTCGACCGATAGTCATGTAAGGCTGCCGGGGCCCCTTACATGAGTATCGGCCGTACCCCCCTGATGGCTGCCCTGCACATGAGTACCATAAAGATCCTTATCCCGGTGCTGAAGTTTTGTGAATTGGACATTCAAAGGACTTTACAAAGTAAACACCCCAGGAGATAAGAAACACAGAAGAGTGACGGCAGATAAATGTCCAACAAGACTTCTCCCCTTTTTTGGTGTTTTTTTTGGTCTAAATGTTAATTAAATATCAGGATTCTTCTTTTTAAGTGACAGTTATTTTTAGCTGAAAAAGGAGATGTGAAAATGACAAGTGTTGCCAGATATTGGACACTCTCTATGGTGGCCCCTCTTCCCCATGTGATGGTGCTGGGGTCTAGCGATTGGCTGCTCAG
>NW_017308528.1:123525-124505 GCF_000935625.1 Nanorana parkeri
AGTTGGGGACTGTCATTCGCTTCCCTTTACCCAGCAGGAGCGGGAACGGGGGCAGGGATTGGAGTGGTGCTGACGGCAAGGGCCCAGTCACATTTTTGCCTTGCGTTAATGTGCGTTGTGTCACACATTATCATACTTTTGTGCTAAGATGAACCATCGAAATGAACGGGCTACCGACGCGCCCCCATGTGCCGAAAATTGGCCATGGTCCTTTTTATGTGTAATGGCGGTGTATTGTGTTGGGGTCCATTCAAAATGATGCAATGCATGTAACATGTTGCAGTAATGCATGCGGAAGTGTAAATGGGCCCCACAGGTCAGCACAGGGGGAGGGTTTGCTTTTGGGTAAGTTGGCGCCACCTACAGGCGATAAGTGGTGGTGTCTCTCCACGGATGACCCGACCGCCATTCCCCATAACATGTGAACCAGTGACCGCTTGGATGAGCGTTCTCCAGCGACTGTAGGTACCCGCCGGTGCCGCTCTCCCCCCGCCTGCGAGGGTCGGCCAGCGTGTCCGGAGTGCTCCCATATACCGCGTTGTCGCAGAGTTGGAGTCTTCGCACCGGCGTGACGTAGCGGCCGATAACTGCGCCATTAACACTTCTCTCCGAGGTACAAATAATGGGATCTGGTTTCCACGGAAACGGCAGTTTAGGACGGGCGAGCTGTCGTCAGGATAAGACTTATGTAACGGTCTCGGCCCGGCGGGGGAACCTGAATTCACATCCCGCTGACAGCTCCTCCTCGTCTCCGGGAGGAATCGCAGCGCTGCGTCTTACAGGGACTTGTCACCAGCTGCTAATTTAAAGGAGAACTATGAGGGGGGGAGGGGGAGGGGCTTCTCACTCACCTCATAGTTCTAGCCGACCTGTGACAATGAGACTGTCACAGGTCGGCTCAGTAGATCGGGAAGTGAGAGAACACATACCGGCGTTCGCTCACCTCTCGATCCTGTCACGGCTCTCTGCCGTGGCAGGGG
>NW_017308528.1:124978-128139 GCF_000935625.1 Nanorana parkeri
GCTTCTCACTCACCTCATAGTTCTAGCCGACCTGTGACAATGAGACTGTCACAGGTCGGCTCAGTAGATCGGGAAGTGAGAGAACACATACCGGCGTTCGCTCACCTCTCGATCCTGTCACGGCTCTCTGCCGTGACAGGGGGAGGGGCTGGATTCCCCTCTCCCTGCTCCGATCTGCCAGCGCTGACTTGCTGGACGGACGGGGGAGGGGGCGGGTACAGCTGGCTCTGCCTCTAGATAGGCAGAACCAGCTGTCACTCACGCAGCTGGGCGGATCCCGGCGCAATTGTCGGGATCTGCTCCGGCTGCGGCGTCTCAGTATACCGCGGGCTGTAGCTCCCTATATACTGAGCCTAGGGTGCCGGGAGGACGCTAGTTTGTGTCCTCCCGTTACCCTAAGGAGAACTATGGGGGAAAAGCCCGGACCCCATAGTTCTCCTTTAATGGCCGGCCTCCCGAGTGCGCCCACTGCGGCCGTACAGCGTTACCCCCGGAGAGGAAAATCACCATTTCCGGAGTCTCCCCGCTGCCAGATACATTGTGTCCGGGGTGTGTGTGGCCTCAGCATGGGGAGATTTCCCTGCTCTGCTCCTGCATCATTCCGGATGGAAGGTTCCACAATATTGTTACCATTCTTCCCTCTCACACAGCGAACCCCCGAGCCGTACAATGATCACCTCCTCTGTTACATTGTAACTTCCTCAATCATTGGATTCTCACCCATTAAAGGAGCAATAACGGGGCTATAAGCAGTAAGAAGTGTTTGGCTCACCAGTTAAAGGAGAACTATGCGGTCAGGGCTTTTCCCCCATAGTTCTCCTTAGGGTAACGGGAGGACACAAACTAGCGTCCTCCCGCCACCCTAGGCTCAGTATATAGGGAGCTACAGCTCGCGGTATACGGAGACGCCGCAGCCGGAGCGGATCCCGACATCGAGATCCGCCCAGCTGCGTGAGTGACAGCTGGCTCCTCCTATCTAGAGGCAGAGCCAGCTGTACCCGCCCCCTCCCTCGTCCGTTCCGCCAGTCAGCGCTGGCGGAGGGGGGAATCAAGCCCCTCCCCTGTCACGGCAGAGACCCGTGACAGGATCGAGAGGTGAGCGAACGCCGGTATGTATTCGCTCACCTCCCGATCTACAGAGCCGACCTGTGACAGTCTCATTGTCACAGGTCGGCTAGAACTATGAGGAGGAGTGAAAAGCACTCCCCTCATAGTTCTCCTTTAAGGAACTTGAATACATTTTTTATTTAACTCCTGAGTTCAGCGTCACTTTAAATGCAAGCCCCCGCAACACATGGTATTGCAGTACTCCGCTTTGTGGGCAGAGGGTGCGTTTGGGGTGCCATTCAAATAAATGGCAAAGCAACGCACCTCCCGCTATATTAATGCAAGGTGGGTGCCTTGCGCAATGTGACACACAGCATGCGAAGCCGTGCAGAGCGAAGCAAAACTGTCAGGCATAGAGCTTCGCATGTAGTGTGTGACGAAGTGCAGCCAGATGAATGACTGCATCTTCAGCCAATCGGCTAACGCGTAACAACCGCAAGCTGACATGCCGGAGAGAAAATTGAGAAAAACATGACACACTGCACGCGAAGGTAGCACGCCACCGCTCCGCTCTGCTTCGCGTGCAGTGTGTCACAGCCTTTAAGAATACTGAACGGAAACACATATTGTCCCTCCTTCACCCCTTCACTCTCATGTGTATGAGTCCTTTAGGAGCCACACTGCCAGAAGAGAAGTGGGAATGAAACCAGGTGACCTGTTCCTGAAATCAGCTTCTGGATTGACAGCACTGCTGCCATTTTACTTTGCTAGCAATACAAAGCTCTTTCTATACATTAGCTTTGCAACAACAAGAAAGAAATCTGAAAGCAGAGATAAGAATTCATCCTCAAATGACTGAAGGTCACAATGCTCAGATGTCATGTAGTACAGTGTGGAGAGCAGATAACATGGATCAGAGGAGCAGGTGCTGACCTGGGAGTAATTTACTGTGGTAAAGCAGATTACATTCTCTGCACAAAGGTTGTTTCAAGAGGCTCAGGGAAAGCAGCTGAAGAGCCTGATTAGACTGGGACAACTTGTAATTAATTAAAAGAAAATGTTGATTTATACCATATTGTTTTATAACAATACAAAGGGAAGGATTTATAAATCATCCACCCATTGTATACCTGGGCACATGCTGTTCGTACTCCACTATCCCCACTAGATGGCGCTGAGGGGAATAGGATTTCCTATGCTCTTTGGCTCCATCTAGTGGTGGTAGTGCCCCTATGTGTCACATTGCAGCATCTCTTATCAAAGAGGACCTGTACTTTCAGAAGAAGATAAAAGGACTCCGGAAAAACTGACAATAGACACACAGTAAAAAATCTGCTCTCCCTGTAATAACGTAGGAGCTGGAGGAAGGAACCATAGCATGCAGAAGAATCTTCAGCCGAAAGAGAATACAGAGAAGATGAATGACATGGGCAGGGTGACACAGATTGTCTATTTTATTTTTTTTAAAGAGGACAGGGTTGCTTGAATCAGATATCAAATGTAGACCCAATGTGAGATGAATACATGTGACCAATGCCTAATTACTGGTCATGTGACTGCACAACAGAACAGTAAGGCATTACTACCATTACATGAGAAAATTAAGTTTGTGAGATATTTCATTACAATTTTACTATATCATGATGTTACATAGTATTTGAGGTTGAATAAAGACACATGTCCATCAAGTCCAACCTATTGTGTGTGTGTGTGTGTGTGTGTGTGTGTAAAGATCCCCGAGTCATCTCGTTTTTAGGAGTACTTATACCCCTGTATATTACCGTTTCTCAGGAAATCGTCCAAAAGCTTCTTGAACGATTCCACACTATTAGCTGAAATCACTGCTTGTGGCAACGAGTTCCAGACCCTAACCGTGCGAACTGAGAAGAACCCCCTCCGCCCCTTGTGTTTGAATTTTTTTTCTACCAGTTTCAGGTGGTGGCCTCTAGTCTTTGTTACGGAATTAATCGTAAAGAGTTTGTTGCTAATGTTGCTATGACTATGGAACATTTTGTACATGAAAATCATGTCCCCCCTTAATCTCCTTAGTTCCAGCGTGAACATATTTAAATTTAGTAACCGTGTCTCATAGCTCTGGTCCTCCATCCCTTTGA
>NW_017308528.1:128319-129990 GCF_000935625.1 Nanorana parkeri
CCTCCCGATCTACCGGGGGAATCAAGCCCCTCCCCTGTCACGGCAGAGACCCGTGACAGGATCGAGAGGTGAGCGAACGCCGGTATGTATTCGCTCACCTCCCGATCTACAGAGCCGACCTGTGACAGTCTCATTGTCACAGGTCGGCTAGAACTATGAGGAGGAGTGAAAAGCACCCCCCCCCCTCCCCCCCTCATAGTTCTCCTTTAACTCTTCTGTGTAATGGAAAAGCTTCAATCAGGCTCTAAGAAGCCGTCCTTAATCTCCAGTCAGTGACTCTGCCTAGGCTGAGATGATGTCATCAGTCTGCTGCAGGCAGGAGGAAGCATTTCCTCAGTCTCCTCTCCCCCAGTGATCAGTCTGCAACATTGTAACGTTGTTGTAGTCACCGCTCCAAGCTCCTCCCCCCCCGGGGTGGAATACAACCTCAAGACAAATTAGTAAACTAAACATGAGGTTGTAGTCCATCCCGGGGGGCGGAGCTTGGAGCGGTGACTACTTTACAACACACACCGGGACCATGGGGAACAGACGTAGCCCCCCCCCCCCCCCCCACAAAGCAAAATGAGGAAGCTGGACTCCTATTCTGCTTGCTGGGCACTAATTAGATTGTAATAACCTGGATGTTTAATCACACTCTTGGCCCCTGCAAGGTACCGGCCAGGGATTACACAATGCGCTTGTTTTCAGCAATGTCCTGATATACAGGAGCTGCGTCTGACTAAATTAGAGGGGAAGCGATATCGTTTATTTGTGGGGTTTTTTCTTCTCTTGAGTTCTGTTGTAAAAAAAATTTTTTTGAAATAAACTTTTTTGGGGATTGCTAGGTAAGGGTCTGGAAGCAATTATCTGACCTAAGATACAGTAATGTTAATAGTGGTAAATACAGCAATGTATAAAAAAAAGAATAACAGGGTTATTCACAAAGGAGTGAAGAGTTTGGAGAAGGCCGGATCACCAGGGGTCACATATGCTACCCTGTCACCTGCTAACCCCCCCCCTCCAGAAGGAAGGACAGTGTCAGAGATGATTGGAGGATCTACAGCCGAGTGATACACAAATCAGATACATTGTTGCTCGGAGTTCAGGGACTCGGAGGGATTTTTAGGATTTAGCTCCAGAGTTTCGTGTCACTTTAACGTGGAGACGGTTGCTGAGCTCAGCTCGGAATCTTCCATATGAAGTGACGCCGTCGAGTGTGCGTGTTTCTAGTTCTCAGACCCCAAAATCCAGTGACCGCAGTGATTTTGGGGGTCTGAGAACTAGAAACACGCATAGGTGCGTGCTCCTAGTTATCTGCTCCCAAGGCACAGAGTGTTTAAGGTGTATTGCGGTCATAGGTTAGTGAGCTCCTAACTTCCCGTGAACTCTCTCTGTGCTGCACTCCTATCATTGTTCTCAGTGCTCTCAGTACACTACAGATCCCCACCCCCCAATGTTATGAAGGTGAGGAGGAGGTGTTCTTCCTGTCTTAGATTGACAACACCGCTCCTCCATGGCTACAGTACAGTCCGTGAATCTTTTCACGCTCTAGGAAGTGTGAATCCTGGCTGAACGTTGGGTGAATCTTGTGTGAACCCATATATCAATAGACCCCTTCATAACCTCCTTAGCTCTGTGTGCGTCTGAAATGCAGCGGAGGAGGGAGACTGCCCCCCCCCCCCCCACCGC
>NW_017308528.1:130529-133687 GCF_000935625.1 Nanorana parkeri
AATTCAGGAAGGAAACAATCCGTGTATAAGCGGCAGTCAGCAGGAAGAGCGCGACGGTGGAGGCGGCTGTGTGTCCATCAGTGACTGAGCCAATGTCATCATCCCCCATGCAGACCCGTGACATCCTAGGGGCCCCTTTCACACCCAGGGGCGCAGTGGGGCGCTGTGTGCCAACTCGCTCAGTGTGACATGGTGGGAACGGGCCCTAAGTGTAAATGGGCCCCTGGTGGAGAACACATAAGTGTGAATCCTGTTTGAGTCCCCCCGCCCCTCCCCCCCACCAGTGGAGGTCCCGGAATAGGGAGCTGTCCATAGACTTTCAGTGGAATCCCCCCCGCGGGTTCCTCTCCATGTCTGTAATAGGTGGTGGTGGGGGGCCTCTCTGGGGGTCTCTGCAGGGGGAGCTGTCCATAGGCTTTCAGGGCAATAATCCCCCCCCGATCTGTAATAACGGGTGGGGGTTGGGGGGGTGGGGGTGGCTCTCTGGGGGTCTCTGCAGGGGGAGCTGTCCATAGGCTTTCAGGGCAATAATCCCCCCCCGATCTGTAATAACGGGTGGGGGTTGGGGGGGTGGGGGTGGCTCTCTGGGGGTCTCTGCAGGGGGAGCTGTCCATAGGCTTTCAGGGCAATAATCCCCCCCCGATCTGTAATAACGGGTGGGGGTTGGGGGGGTGGGGGTGGCTCTCTGGGGGTCTCTGCAGGGGGAGCTGTCCATAGGCTTTCAGGGCAATAATCCCCCCCCGATCTGTAATAACGGGTGGGGGTTGGGGGGGTGGGGGTGGCTCTCTGGGGGTCTCTGCAGGGGGAGCTGTCCATAGGCTTTCAGGGCAATAATCCCCCCCCGATCTGTAATAACGGGTGGGGGTTGGGGGGGTGGGGGTGGCTCTCTGGGGGTCTCTGCAGGGGGAGCTGTCCATAGGCTTTCAGGGCAATAATCCCCCCCCGATCTGTAATAACGGGTGGGGGTTGGGGGGGTGGGGGTGGCTCTCTGGGGGTCTCTGCAGGGGGAGCTGTCCATAGGCTTTCAGGGCAATAATCCCCCCCCGATCTGTAATAACGGGTGGGGGTTGGGGGGGTGGGGGTGGCTCTCTGGGGGTCTCTGCAGGGGGAGCTGTCCATAGGCTTTCAGGGCAATAATCCCCCCCCGATCTGTAATAACGGGTGGGGGTTGGGGGGGTGGGGGTGGCTCTCTGGGGGTCTCTGCAGGGGGAGCTGTCCATAGGCTTTCAGGGCAATAATCCCCCCCCGATCTGTAATAACGGGTGGGGGTTGGGGGGGTGGGGGTGGCTCTCTGGGGGTCTCTGCAGGGGGAGCTGTCCATAGGCTTTCAGGGCAATAATCCCCCCCCGATCTGTAATAACGGGTGGGGGTTGGGGGGGTGGGGGTGGCTCTCTGGGGGTCTCTGCAGGGGGAGCTGTCCATAGGCTTTCAGGGCAATAATCCCCCCCCGATCTGTAATAACGGGTGGGGGTTGGGGGGGTGGGGGTGGCTCTCTGGGGGTCTCTGCAGGGGGAGCTGTCCATAGGCTTTCAGGGCAATAATCCCCCCCCGATCTGTAATAACGGGTGGGGGTTGGGGGGGTGGGGGTGGCTCTCTGGGGGTCTCTGCAGGGGGAGCTGTCCATAGGCTTTCAGGGCAATAATCCCCCCCCGATCTGTAATAACGGGTGGGGGTTGGGGGGGTGGGGGTGGCTCTCTGGGGGTCTCTGCAGGGGGAGCTGTCCATAGGCTTTCAGGGCAATAATCCCCCCCCGATCTGTAATAACGGGTGGGGGTTGGGGGGGTGGGGGTGGCTCTCTGGGGGTCTCTGCAGGGGGAGCTGTCCATAGGCTTTCAGGGCAATAATCCCCCCCCGATCTGTAATAACGGGTGGGGGTTGGGGGGGTGGGGGTGGCTCTCTGGGGGTCTCTGCAGGGGGAGCTGTCCATAGGCTTTCAGGGCAATAATCCCCCCCCGATCTGTAATAACGGGTGGGGGTTGGGGGGGTGGGGGTGGCTCTCTGGGGGTCTCTGATACGTAGATCTCTGACGGCGACTTCCTCTTCTTGTCTTTCAGCCACAACGCCGTCCTGCGGTTGCGGTTCAATCACTTTGCCACGGAGTGCAGCTGGGACCACATGTACGTCTACGATGGAGACTCCATATACTCCCCGCTGATCGCAGTGCTCAGGTGAGCCGACATTTCTTTTCAGTTTTCTGTTCATGTTCCCAAGGTAAAAAAAGTGCACATTGTAAGTGTGACATGTTTCGGCCATTAGGGGCCGAAGGGAAAGGTGTCCCCATAGCGTACAGGAAGAGAAGCTCGGCATTGGGATAATGCTCATTCATAGTGCATTGGGCTGACCCAGGAAGTCGTACAGTGACAACAGTTCATGGGTTCTGTTTCCACTCGTGCTGTACAGCATGCCGGGGCCGTATGAATCACAAGAATGGCTGAACAGAATTAGCAATCTCGTCAGCCTACATTGTACATAATGGATGCTCGTTCATAGTGCAGGCTGAGAGTCGTACAACTACCGCCCTGCATAGTGGTGTCTCTGTACTGACTCTATAGCATGGCAGGGGTCTGCAAAACCACAAGACAGGCCGAGCAGAATCAAGGGCCTTTCAGCCTAGATCGTATATATTGAGGGCCGGTGCACCTAGGCGCGCAAAACACAGATTCGCATTGAAGTCAATGGAGGCTGCTCACACCTTTTGCGGGTTGTCTCGCGACCGAAATCGCCTGTTGCGAGAAAAGGTGCCGGAGCCATTGTGGCGCGCTTTGGGTCCTGTAGACATCTCTACGCATTGAAAAACGCGCGACGATCTCGCGGTTTACAATGAACAGTCGCGAGATCGAATACAAGCGACAACCGCCTGAAAACCGCTCGGCGTCTGAATCGCCTGGGTGTTACCCTAGTCTACATGCTCTTCCATAGCTTACTGGCCAGGCTTGAGGCTGCCCTGGACTCGGGGCCGAATTTCCCACACGGCCAACCAAGGCCTGGCCTCGGGGCAGCAGGGAGTAGAGGGGCGGCAGGGAGTAGAGGGGAGGCAGGGGGTAGAGGGGAGGCAGGGAGTAGAGGGGCGGCAGGAAGTAGAGGGGCGGCAGGAAGTAGAGGGGCGGCAGGGAGTAGAGGGGCGGCAGGGAGTAGAGGGGAGGCAGGGAGTAGAGGGG
>NW_017308528.1:133789-134977 GCF_000935625.1 Nanorana parkeri
GGAATTGGGGGGTAGGGGGGTGCATTGCGGAACCTGTCCTTGGGGCAGCAGAGAGAGTAAATCCGGCCCCGCCTGGACTACAATATTGGATAGTGGTGTCCACCATACAGGCTCTTCGGCATGTGAACCACAAGAACTGCCAAACCGGATTAATAGTCCTGCTTTGTCCATAGTGCAAGCCGGATTTTATCTTTCAGTTAGTTTGGAGCAGACGTCACATTGGATTGGCTCACGAGTTTAAACACATATTCAGCATTTTTGCTCAATAATAGGAAATTATCAGTTATATGATCTCAGGTCGGGCATCCAGCCGCTGGGATTGGACACAGGAGATTCATTCTCGCTATCTATACCCGGAACAATCAGCTGTCATCTGATGCAGTAACAATGTGTTAGTCTTAATCCCCCTAGTCGTGCGACCAGCAGCAGCAGTAGTAGTAGTAGTACCCCTTTCATCCACTAGGTGGCGGCGGTGTGTAGATAATGAGGAGTGAAGCCGGTGCCATGTGTCGCTATTGATTGGTGCAGCACAGACGTGTCCCCAGGTGTCTGCTAAGTAGGCCACAAAATCTCACTATTCTCCGCGCGCCTCTGTGCGCACTTCATTATGTACTGGGACGCGGATAATTATACCCAGAGCGGGTTACGCCGGGTGCGCCGGCACTGGCAGTTATAAGCCTCAGTGACCGGGACGGCGGTTACAGATCAGATTGTACCCCAGAAACGGGTTTCTATCGATCACTTTGCCTTATACGCCATTCCCCCTCCCCCTCACACGGCCTCCTCCTCCGTTACTGCACTCGCCCTAAAATCCTCTTTTATATTCTGTTCTTAAATGTTTCCGTGATATATTTTCCTCTTCTTTCTTTTTCTTGGTATTTGCTTCATGGAGACATAGAAGAGCGATGGTGGAAAGGACCGGGGCGGTCCGCGGAGACTTTGTTTTTCCCTCGTTTAGTTTTAGTTCCTCGCTGGAATCCGCTTTTTTTTAATGATAATTTTATTCTTATTGTTGTTATAATGAATATTATGTAGCGGCGGCGTCTCCTGTGACGCTGTATGGCGCAAACAAGGGGAAGAGAGACGATAGGAAAGAATGAAACATTTGCGGTGAGAAGTGCGTACACTTGTGTGGTGATATATAAACACCGATAAGATACCAGAGCGGGGAGACGGGGGATGGGGGGG
>NW_017308528.1:135419-136775 GCF_000935625.1 Nanorana parkeri
GGGGGGGGGTTGTAAATGAAAATGGATTTCAGCTTCTACAAGGTAGCGATGTCCCAGCGACGAAAGCTTTGTTCTTATGACGTGTTATGTTTTATCTGAAAATTGTCTTCCATATTGAACTCCTTAATGACTGCGATGTCTCTTCTCTTGTCACGTGTCTCTCCCAACCCCCTCCTAATCCTTCACCAACCCCCTCCTAATCCTTCACCTCTTTCTGACTACCCCTGGTTTCTCTTAATACCCCGGACACATCATTCCACACCCTTACCTTCCATCTCCCTTACCTTCCATCTCCCTTACCTTCCTCCCCTTTCCCATCTTCTTTCCTTCATCTCTCCCTTTTTATTTTATTACTTTCCTTCTTTTACCTCTCTTCTTTCTTCCCTGCACACTCCACTTTTTCTCTCCTCTTGCTCTCCTTTCCCTCATCCTCTTCTCTCCTCATTCCTTCCCCTTACCACTCCTCTCCGCTTCTTCTTCATTTCTTCCCTTTGCCCTACTTCACTCTCCTACCTTCTTCCCTTCCTTTCTCCTCTCCTTTTCTTACTTTGCTTCCCTTACCTCTCCTCCTCCTCTCCCGTACCCTCCACTTTTTTCTTTCCTCTTCTCTTCATTCCCTCTTCTTTTCCTCTTCCTCTCTTCTCATTTCTTGTCCTCACTTTTTCCTCTCTTTCCCTCTTTTCCTCTCTACTTCTTCTTCTCCCTCTCCTCTTCCTCTTTTTACCTCTTCCTCTCCCTCCCCTACTTTGTCACCTCTTCCTCTCCTATTCCTCTCTTTTTCTCATCCTCTCCTCTTCCTGCCTCTTCCTCTCTACTCCCTCTCATTTCCTCTCCTTTTCCTCTCTTCCCCCTTTTCTCCATCTCCTCTTCCTCTTTTTACCTCTTCCTCCCCGTCTTTGTCTGTCTCTTATTCCTCTCTTTTTCTCTTCCTCTTCTTTTCACTCTCCTCTGCCTTTCCCACCTTTTCTTCTCTTGTTCTCTCGTCTTCTCATTTCCTCTCCTCATCATCTTTTCACTTTTTCCTCACCTTACCCTTCTTTGTCACCTAATCCTCTTCTTCTCCCTCTCCTTGCCTCCTCATCTCCCTTTTTTCACCTCTTCCCCTCCCTCTGATTTTTTGCCTCCTCTTTCTCTCTTCTTCCTCTCATTTTCCCCTCTTCCTCTTCTCTCCTCTTCTTCTTTTCACCTCTTCCTCTCCTATTCCTCTTTTCCACATCCTCTTCTTCTCCCCCTCCTCCTTTCCTCTTCCTGCCTCTTCCTCTCCCTTTCCTTCTTTGTCTCCTATTCCTCTCTTTTTCTCTTCCTCCTCTTTTCTCTCTCCTCTCCTCTTCCTCTCCTCACCTTTCTCTTCCTTCT
>NW_017308528.1:136804-138007 GCF_000935625.1 Nanorana parkeri
GAGGCAGCGGGGAATGAGACGGTCCCGGAGGTTGTCACCACGTCAGGATACGCTTTGCTCCACTTTTTCAGCGACGCGGCTTACAACTTGACCGGCTTCAACATCTTCTACTCGTACGTATGCGATTGGATGCGCATAGGGAAAACTGTTACATTGTGTCTCTTGTCTGATTTTCTCTCCTCCTTCCTGCGCAGCATTAACTCCTGTCCAAACAACTGCTCGGGACATGGCAAGTGCACGACGAGCAGTTCGGTCCCTAGCAGAGTATACTGTGAATGTGACAAGTACTGGAAGGGCGAAGCCTGTGACATGCCGTACTGTAAGAACAACTGCGGCAGTCCTGACCACGGCTACTGCGACCTGACCGGGGAGAAGCTGTGTGTGTGCAACGACAGCTGGCAAGGTAGGTCTTTCTTATGGCTCCGCGGGGGCGGGACTTCTATATAGGCTGAGCGTACTCCTGTTGTGTCATACACATATTCTAACACGGGACATTCCAGCCATTTTTTTTTGTAATATATACCCACCCCTGAGGTGCTCAGATCCAAGTAGCACCCTATGGTGGTAGATCCCGCACTCTCTCGATGGACATGAATGTAAATGTGTGAAGTGGAGCTGAAGGGACACAACTGTACACCACAATTCTATCAAGTGTCTCTAAAGCAAGAGAGTGCTGGAGAGCTGCAAGAAACACCGGGTAGGGAAGTTTAAAGGAGAACTATGAGGTGAGTGATTTCCACTCCCCTCATAGTTCTAGCCGACCTGTGACAACGAGACTGTCACAGGTCGGCTCAGTAGATCGGGAGGTGAGAGAACACATACCGGGTTCGCTCACCTCTCTTCCGTGACAGGGGGAGGGGCTGGATTCCCCTCTCCCCGCTCCGATCTGCCAGCGCTGACGGGCGGAAGGGACGGGGGAGGGGGCGGGTACAGCTGGCTCTGCCTCTAGATAGGCAGAGCCAGCTGTCACTCACGCAGCTGGGCGGATCCCGTCATCGATGTCGGGATCCGCTCCGGCTGCGGCGTCTCAGTATACCGCGAGCTGTAGCTCCCTATATACTGAGCTTTGGGTGACGGAAGGACACTAGTTTGTGTCCTCCCGTTACCCTAAGGAGAACTATGGGGGAAAGCCCTGACCCCATAGTTCTCCTTTTAAGATTCCTTGTTCTGCCCTCCAGGGGCTAATCCTGTCCTCCTTGGGGT
>NW_017308528.1:139125-144578 GCF_000935625.1 Nanorana parkeri
TGACCCTTACCTGATATGATGTAACTTTGCCGGGGATATTTGTTGAAAGCTTCCTTCACATTTGTCAAATTGCAACATGATCCTTTTAAGAAAAAAATATTATTATTATTAAAAAAATATTGAATGAAAAGACAAAATATGTTGTTTGGAATGTGAAGGGAAATTATAATCACCTGGCATAGGTTGTAATCAGACACTAGAAAGGTAAACAAAGCAAAATGTCACGTTGCAGTCGGGTTATTTTCCTCTTCGATGTTAGAAATGACGCTCAGTATCAGTATTGACTTTATTCTTCCTGAATACCCGCCAACTCCGTCTCTTATCCGCTGCTGACCCCTAGTGGCTGGATTGGAGTTTGCACATTTCAGTCCAGAAATCAAAGCCTAGCTGTCAATGCTCCGGGAGGGATGAGCTGAATTGAACGTTTTTATTTTGCTGTAATTGTGTTTAAATTCTGGATATCCCAATTTTTCATGTACTATTTTGATGAAATGCAATTGAATTAATAGAGAAGGCAAAAATAACAGCTCAGTAAGGGAAAACGAAGGGGCTGATTTACGTACATCCCTCCCAGTGTACAGCTGCGCAGTTGCCGTTTGTTTCCTTTGCTCCTCCCGTGCCATATAGTGACTCTAGTGTTATGCGAATGACATTTGCCCAGCTATGCACAACCATAAATCGGCCCTATGAGTTTGCCGAAATCACTGCGATCACCCCACCTCTTCTGTAATGGCGGCCTCCGGGGATGGGCAAAGTGATTCTTAAACCAGCCATTCAGAAATTAGTAACCGCTCTCCAGGGGGCCTCAGGCCACACATTACAGCCATGGGTGCCGGCCATAGTCCGGGCCCCATTACTCCCCCCTTTTTGTAGACTGTGAGACCCAACTTCCTATTACCTTCAAACGGCTTTATTGCAACAACTGACTGAGACTCTCCATGAGAATCCTCACTTTTCATGCAAATCACCATCTCAATACAAGTTAGTAAGCTAAACATGAGATTGTAGTCCATTCCGGGGGCGGAGCTTGGAGCGGTGACTACTTTACAACACACACAGGGACCATGCTGAACAGACGTAGCCCCCCCTCCAGAAGGAAGGACAGTGCCAGAGATGATTGGAGGATCTACAGCCGAGATCTGAGCCATCGTGACTGCAGGGAGGGTTTATATACCCTCCCAGGAAGCACCAGGTGATGGCTAAGTGCTGGCTTCCTAGAAACACCTGCAGGTGAGCACTGGAACTGCAGGGCTTAGCTCCAGCACCACCTGGAGGCGCTCTGGATCCTAACAAGGCAGCTGTTTCTGGTCCCTCCAAGCTCGCTCCCAGGGATGGACTACAATCTCATGTTTAGTTTAATGAATTGTATTGGGATTGTAGTCCATCTCGGGAGGGGAGCTTGGAGCGGTGACTACTCTACAACACACACAGGGACCATGGGGAACAGACGTAGCCCCCTTCCAGAAGGAAGGACAGTGTCAGAGATGATTGGGGGATCTCCAGCCGAGTGATACACAAATAAGATACATTGTGGTTCAGAGTTCAGGGACTTGGAGGGATTTTTAAGATTTATCTCCGGAGTTTAGTGTCACTTTAATGTGGAAAAGGTTGCTGAGCTCGGCTTGGAATTTTCCATATGATGTGACGCTATCGAGTGCGCACTTGTGCGTGTTCCTGAGTTTGCCGTTACATTAAGTTAGGCAAAGAGATTGGTAGGATAATTACATAGATTCTGGAGTCTCCTGATTGATCAGTTGTGGCCACAGATGCGGAGTCATTATGGACCGAGAATTACATATTATATATGCGGCCATTTTGAGATTTCAGGGGCCACATTTGACACCCCCCTTGACCTCGTACATTGACGACCATTGTCATAGAGGATCCCAGGTCCTGCATTGTTCCTGCACAACAGCTAGGAGAGCTTCTAGAAGGGCCGCTAGACTTGTTGCATTGTCTCTACTTACAATTTCAGAGTGTTTTGTATAAAAAAAAACTAATCTGTAGGTAGACGTAACACGTGATTCGCATGCATGGCGACTGGCGTGGAAGAACGGAGGACAATTCTGGAGGCTGCAGCCACATATTTATCTAATTCTGTTAACCAGTTGACATCCGCGGTGTTAAACCCCCTTCCCATCCAGGCCATTTTTCAGTATTCAGCGCTGCGGTACTTTGACTGAATAGACATTTGTTATGTTATGTTTTAGCCCTCATTCACTTTAATCGGCCGGCACGTACAGCTCAGGCAGCTCCCGGGACGGACAGGTGCTGAGTGTGATTAGTACGCAGCCCCTGCCCTTCTCTATGGGACTACGTGGCCGTACGCCCCCCTACGCTCACCGGCCCTGCACGTCCGGGCGGATGCGGGTGAGCGTACTCGTACGCTGACGGGATGGAAACCCTTCTGCGTCCGAACCAGGAAACACGCACCCCTACGGACCTGCGGTGAGCGTAGGGGGGGCATACGGCCACGTAGTCCCATAGAGAAGGACGGGGACTGCGTACTAATCACACTCAGCATCTGTCCTTCCCGGGAGCTGCTTGGTACGCCCGCACACACAGCACTGAGCTGTACGTGCCGCCCGATTCTAGTGTGAATGAGGCCTTAAAGTAAACCTGGCAGCTCCTTAAAGGAGAACTATAGGGTCAGTGCTTTTCCCCATAGTTCTCCTTAGGGTAACGGGAGGGCACAAACTAGCGTCCCCCCATCACCCTAAGCTCAGTATATAGGGAGCTGCAGCTCCCGGTATACAGAGACGCCGCAGCCGGAACGGATCCCGACAATTATGTCTGGATCCGCCCAGCTGCGTGAGTGACAGCTGGCTCCGCCTATCTAGAGGCAGAGCCAGCTGTACCCTCCCCCTCCCCCTCCCCCGTCCATTCCACCAGTCAACGCTGGAGGATCGGCGCGGGGAGGAGGGGAATCCCTGCAGGCGGCAGTGAGTGACAGTCACGGCTCTCTGCACGGATAGATAGAGAAGTGAGCGAGCGCCGGTATGTGTTTGCTCACTTCCCAATCTACTGAGCCGACGTCTGACAGTTTCATTGTCACACGTCGGCTCCAACTATGAGGCTGAGTGAAAATCACCCCCCCGTCCCCTCATAGTTCTCCTTTTAATCAAGGAAAACACATTCTAATAATAAATACAGGCCAGGCTCTAGAGGTACACATAGGGGTCTATTTATTAACAGTTTACAAATGTAAGAACATTATTCACCCAAAAAGAACATATTTTCAGGGTAAAGGGCCCTGCCCTAGTTTCCTGTCCCTTTACACGCACCATGGTAGGCCTAAAACCCAGACTACATGTTCCCCAGTGAAGTCACCAGCGGGCCGTTTCCTAAAGGTGCGGAAGCTGCAAGGTCCATAAATGAATAGAATATTTGAATAAAGCCCGGAACATTTCTACCTTCATCTGTACAGACCTCTGATTTGTCTGAAGGAGAATTTCATGGCCACCTATGGAAACGCCGAGATATACTGAGCCGCAGTGACACCCAGTGGGCAGTTTGTGTAATGCAAAGAAAAGTACAATGCTGACCACAATGTATTGTGGCGATTAGCTCCAAATAATAGCGCATAAAAGACGCATTCACTCGCTGTAATCTTCATTCAAGGGCTTCCTTGCCCACTTTTATTAAATGAAAGTTCACAAAACAGAACAATTACCCTTGCAGGGGTTCTTTAGCATCTCATGGCCTTGCATTTGCTGCTCCGGCCTCAGCCCACTGTCTGTTCCTCCAGACAGCCTCAGTCGTGTGCTAACCTGCACACTGGGGGTTCTTCCCAATCCGCAGCACCCTGCTGCACTGGACTCCACTCTGACTCCTGGGTGGAGCTTTTCTGTCTCCCAGGTGGAGTCTTGAACCCTTCCCAACAACTTTAATTTAAAGGCTGTGCACACCTGTGCCATCAGCATGCGCTGGCCACTTAGATTCTGGAATGGAGATAACGCAGTGGCATTGCCATGCACTGCCACAGTATCTATATTATTATCATTATTATACAGGATTTATAGAGCGCCAACAGTTTGCACAGCGCTTTACAACATAGGGAAGACATTATAATTACAATACAATGCCATACAAAAGGATTAGAAGGACCTTACTTGTGACAGCTTATACAGCCTATAATAGAAGTCACCGGCACTCGATGATATGTGCAAGAAGTAAAGCACTTTTTATTAAATTGTCACATGCGTCATACAGCCAACGTCTCGAGGCCACGCAGGGTCCCTTCTTCTGGGCGACATAGTGACAACGGCAAGTATTCAACTTCAGCTTTGAATAGTGAGACCACACACAGACAAATCTGTGTCTGCCCTGACCTAATCCCTCCCTATATATAGGCCAGGGAACCCTACAATGTCCTCCAATCAAGAGGCGCCACGTCATCAGAGGGGGGTGGGGCCTCAGCCCACACTATTAGCGACTTCCAATATTAGCCCATCAAATATAAATGACGCTTTTTAAGTCAAAGATACAAAATCGTTGTCACTGGTGTGAAGCCGTCACAGGACATAATGGCGGTGATTCATTATAACATATGTGACACTTTTCTGGTGTTAATGAGGTGTAGGCGCCAGATTCAGAAAAGCCGGGTGACAGATCTAATCATATTACCGGCACATGCCACAGAATCAATTAGTTTGTGATAGCGACTCTTTTACATTATATCGCAATGGCTGCGATATAATCCGGCCATTTTGGAATGAAGGAAGCTGGTGATAGGTAAGAGCCAATGTCATTTTGGAGTAAGTTGCGCCAGCATCCTAGCAACCAATGACTCTCGGTTGCACAACATCTTTGGTTGCTAGTACGCTGGTGGTCCTAAGGCTGCCTAGCAAACAGTGAGGGCAGCCACATGATTTAATTGGTTGCTAGTAGGCTGCAGTCCTAGTGGCCACCAGCGCCCTAGCAACCAGCCAGGCTTGGCTTCACAAAACCATCGGTTGCTAGGAAGCCGATGGTCCCTGTATGAAGCTTGGCCGTGAAGCGTCCTGGACACAGGGCAGGCTTTGGCATGTAAAAAAGGCTTTGGACTCCTAGACTCTTTGTTTGGTGCCCTCATTAGACATTGTACACATCACGTCGATCTTTAACCCTGGACCCCCTTCTCATGGGGTACCCCGTTTTTGTCGAGAACCGCCTTGTCTCTGCCTATATTGATAAGCTGACGCCAGCGCCTCGTTCTATTGTTGGATTAATGTCTATTATGGACCTTTCTGTTGTCCACCTGATGGACATTTTCCTGTTCTTGCCATTGACAGGTCCGGATTGTTCACTGAGCGTCCCGTCTACCGACTCGTACTGGATCCTACCCAACGTCAAACCCTTCAGCCCCTCGGTGGGCCGGGCATCACACAAGACGGTCATGCACGGGAAGTTCATGTGGGTGATTGGCGGCTACTCGTTCAACTACAGCGCCTTCCAGATGGTACTGAAGTAAG
>NW_017308528.1:144710-148017 GCF_000935625.1 Nanorana parkeri
GGGAGGGCTGGCCTAGGGGGCCCCTGACTCTGCATTCAAAAAGATGGGTGATTGTCCTTAATCAGACAATAGCTCTGATCTCAGTGTGAATACCTTTCATCACTTTACAGGGAATAGAGACCTCACTGGATTGATCTATAAACACAAAGATGAAGGGCTGGGCACCATGTTCAAGAAAAATTGGATTTATTTATTTTTGGCTCCTCTGGAGGGTATGTGTTCATTAAAAATTAGCTGCGCCCCGGATGCAAATTCTGCCATGGCGTGGAGCCTCTCTCATAGAGCAATGCACTGTGCAGTGGAGTTCCCAAGTCCAAATTTGCATTCAGCCCGCACCCAGCTTTGTCCACCTCTTCAGAAGCTCAGGATTGGCCGTCTCAGTGTGGCACCTCCTATGAGGTCCTTTGCTTAGTGATTTTCCTGTCATGGTGACAGGTTCTCTTTAAAGTATGTTGAAACGTTTATACCATAGCTTGCAGCCTGTAGGAAGCTTTCAAACCTGGTCAATGCACATGACTGAGTGTGGTGCCATACGTTGTGAAGTCCAACCCCAACACACTGTGCAACAGCGACCAATGCGCCCTGACGGCAGAGCGTTGCAATCCTCATGTCGCTGTGTGCCGGGGGGTCATTTGTGTGTTTGTGGTCTGTTGCCATGTGTTGGATGCTCATACATATTGCATAGGCGCGCTGCAATGCAAACCATGTTAACTGGCACCATAACACAACCCAACAGGCCACAAATATGTCCGGCCTTAAAGTAAACCATTTTATAATTGCACGCTCATGAACTGGAGGTGTCATGTTAAGAAAGAAAGTAGAGCTATATGCGGGGGAGGATAATATAATACATGTAAATATAATCTTTGTTTATATAAAGCAGAATGTTCAGATTCTGCCATAAGCCTGGCTATGACTGCTTCTCTTTAACCCATGTTTACATACAAAGGCAGAATAATGGTATTAACAATACACATAACTATAAATCATGACTTTAATGTTGTGTTGAAGCAGTTTGTTAAAATGTATTCATAGCCAAAGCTTTTATTTTTGATTTTGGATAGAGTGGAGAATGGATACAACCCTAACCCTGCCTGTTGCCCTTTGATGGGGATTTCCCTTCCCTTCACTTCCTGTCTTAGAGATGCAACAGAAAGGGAGAGGAAAGCTCTACAAAGGGAAGGAATCTGACAGCTCTGATGGAAACTCTAAAGTTTTAGAATATTTTAATGAAAACTGCAGCTTTACAAAGATTGAAAACAATATAAGAGCTCAGTGGTCGGTTTTACATCTAGTTTAAAGTGAAGTTCTACTTCTGCAGTCAGATTTGAGAAACCTCCAACCATCATTACTGAAGGCAGAAGTTTCTGGTCGCTCCCGGGATGGACTACAATCTCAATACAAATGAGTAAACTAAGCATGAGATTGTAGTCCATCCCGGGGGGCGGAGCTTGGAGCGGTGACTACTTTACAACACACACAGGGACCATGGGGAACAGACGTAGCCCCCCTCCAGAAGGAAGGACAGTGTCAGAGATGATTGGAGGATCTCCAGCCGAGTGATACACAAATAAGATACATTGTTGCTCAGAGTTCAGGGACTTGAATGTATTTTTAAGATTTACCTCCGGAGTTTAGTGTCACTTTAGGAATGTAGAGAAAGTTAAAGCTAAATTGTTACTTTACCTTCCACTGGATTTCATTCTGAATCATTCACATTTGATTCTGAAGATACGATGTTGCGATGTTATTAATGTCTTGAGGAAGGGACGGGCGAAGCAACCTGAATCTGCCGCCTTCTGTAATGCTGTAACGATATCGTTAGAAGAGTAAAGGAGGAAGACCTGAGAGGACTTTCATTGCTGGGATAATAATACAAACAGAAGTTCTCCCAAGTCTTTCAAAATAATACAAACTTGCTGGAAATCCTCTTCAATTGTGATGTGAGAATCATTGTCTGTACAACGTGTGTCTGGCTCATCCTACATAACGAGTCACCAACCTGAACCAAGCATGCAGCCATTGAAGTACCCTAGCATCTAGTGTGCCCGTCCTTGTTCAAGGTCAACGTCTAACCAGCTAGTGAAGGATCAGGAGCAGCCAGCGATGCCTGATCCCCATCGTTCTACGCCAGCATAACTTTTTCATCTTTTAACGTTTCACTTGGTGATATTTGCAATATAATGTTTTGTAGACATGTGCGATTCGTTTCGTTCCGAATAGAAATTCGGACGAATTTTCGGAAATTCGGACATTCGGATGTATCCAAATTCCAAATTACAGACATAACGAATGCAAACGAATCCGAATTTCCATTTCCGAAATTCGGTAGCGGTAGTTCGAACGTTCGTTTCGTTTTCTGTTCTTATTCGTTTCGTTCGTTGGAGCAAAGTGACATTAGAGAAGGAGAAAAATATTTTTTCCCCCTCAAATGTCACTTTGCGGCAAACGAACGAAACTAATAAGAAACTAATAAGAACAGAAAACGAAACGAACGTTCGGAATACCGCTACCGAATTTCGTCCGAATCCGAATTCCGAATCGACTTTCACACCCGAATCCCGAAAAACGAAATAACACAAATCCGAATTTAAAACGAAACAAACTAAACAAATTTTTTGGCAGTGCACATGTCTAATGTTTTGTATTTTCTGCTCTCGCTGCTAAATAATTATAATGTTTGTGGTAGATACTGAATGTTATAGCTTAGTGACTTGAGATGTTTGTGATCTGGAACTCATCGTGCTGTTCATGTCTTCCTGCAGCTACAACGTAGAGAGCAGTATCTGGAATGTGGTGCCTGTCCTGCGGGGGCCCCTCCAGCGATATGGACACTCCCTGGCCCTATATCAGGTGAGCGCACAGTCCACTGGATGTCTCCTCTGTCTGTCGGTTTCATAAATTATACTTTTTAATGTTACTCTTGACCTTTTCTCCTGCCGGTTTGAGGTCATGTCTCCGTGTTCTTCATCTTAGGTTTATATTGAAGGTCTAACTAATGATCTATATCAGTGGTCTCAAAGTACTGGCCTGCGAGCCGGTACTATGTGGCCCGCAGCCAGCTCACAAGTCAGGTACGCGGTCACGGACTGCATACCAGACTTGTGGGAGCAGCTACATGGTCTGCATCTCTGTCGGATGCAGACTGCAGAGTTGCTTCTGTGCCGGCACTCGGATTGATTAGTGAGGTTTGCAGCAGACCTTACCAATCAATCACCAAGGATCGTGCCTCCTCACAGCCTCCTCCCTGCAAAAAGGTAAGCAGGAGAGGGGGCTCTGTAGTACATTTTACATGGGGGGGGGGGGG
>NW_017308528.1:148575-157599 GCF_000935625.1 Nanorana parkeri
GAGACTGGGGCTCTGGGGCTGTATTATTTTATATGTGTGTTTGTGTGGGGGGTATATTATTTTATTTGTGCAGGGGTAGTATTTTTATATGTGCATGGGGAGAGTAGGAGTGTATTAGGCTCCATTCACACCTGTACGTTTAGGTGCAATTAGGGATTCGTGCATCAGGAAATTGTGTTTTCCTGCAGCAGGAATGCGAATCTGGCGTTTACAAGCAGCAGCTATCACCCGTTTAAGTTAATGATCAGATGACAGCCGCTGCATGTAAACACCTGCACACCACATGTACTGGTATGTGATATGATTACATGCGGTTGGAAAACACTCTCCCTGAATACAAAATCAATGCGTCCAGGGAGAGTGATTAATTCCTAACCTTATGTGATCATATCACTTATCATTACATGCGGTGTGCAGGAGTTTACATGCAGCAGCTGTCACCTGATCATTAACTTGAATAGGTGACAGCTGACGCTTGTAAACACCGGATTAGGCATTCCTGCGGCTCGAAAGCGCAAGTTCCAGATGCAGGAATCCCTAAACGCACCTAAACCTACAGATATGAATGGGGCCCTATTGTGTGTGGATTAGTGTCCGTAGTACCAAACCGCATATAGTTAAAAAAGGACCTCCTTCCTCCTGCTGGGGACCCCTCTAGTGATAATAAAGATCTATATAGAGGAATCAGGACCTCCTTCCTCCTGCTGGGGATCCCTCTAGTGATAATAAAGATCTATATAGAGGAATCAGGACCTCCTTCCTCCTGCTGGGGATCCCTCTAGTGATAATAAAGATCTATATAGAGGAATCAGGACCTCCTTCCTCCTGCTGGGGATCCCTCTAGTGATAATAAAGATCTATATAGAGGAATCAGGACCTCCTTCCTCCTGCTGGGGATCCCTCTAGTGATAATAAAGATCTATATAGAGGAATCAGGACCTCCTTCCTCCTGCTGGGGATCCCTCTAGTGATAATAAAGATCTATATAGAGGAATCAGGACCTCCTTCCTCCTGCTGGGGATCCCTCTAGTGATAATAAAGATCTATATAGAGGAATCAGGACCTCCTTCCTCCTGCTGGGGATCCCTCTAGTGATAATAAAGATCTATATAGAGGAATCAGGACCTCCTTCCTCCTGCTGGGGATCCCTCTAGTGATAATAAAGATCTATATAGAGGAATCAGGACCTCCTTCCTCCTGCTGGGGATCCCTCTAGTGATAATAAAGATCTATATAGAGGAATCAGGACCTCCTTCCTCCTGCTGGGGATCCCTCTAGTGATAATAAAGATCTATATAGAGGAATCAGGACCTCCTTCCTCCTGCTGGGGATCCCTCTAGTGATAATAAAGATCTATATAGAGGAATCAGGACCTCCTTCCTCCTGCTGGGGATCCCTCTAGTGATAATAAAGATCTATATAGAGGAATCAGGACCTCCTTCCTCCTGCTGGGGATCCCTCTAGTGATAATAAAGATCTATATAGAGGAATCAGGACCTCCTTCCTCCTGCTGGGGATCCCTCTAGTGATAATAAAGATCTATATAGAGGAATCAGGACCTCCTTCCTCCTGCTGGGGATCCCTCTAGTGATAATAAAGATCTATATAGAGGAATCAGGACCTCCTTCCTCCTGCTGGGGATCCCTCTAGTGATAATAAAGATCTATATAGAGGAATCAGGACCTCCTTCCTCCTGCTGGGGATCCCTCTAGTGATAATAAAGATCTATATAGAGGAATCAGGACCTCCTTCCTCCTGCTGGGGATCCCTCTAGTGATAATAAAGATCTATATAGAGGAATCAGGACCTCCTTCCTCCTGCTGGGGATCCCTCTAGTGATAATAAAGATCTATATAGAGGAATCAGGACCTCCTTCCTCCTGCTGGGGATCCCTCTAGTGATAATAAAGATCTATATAGAGGAATCAGGACCTCCTTCCTCCTGCTGGGGATCCCTCTAGTGATAATAAAGATCTATATAGAGGAATCAGGACCTCCTTCCTCCTGCTGGGGATCCCTCTAGTGATAATAAAGATCTATATAGAGGAATCAGGACCTCCTTCCTCCTGCTGGGGATCCCTCTAGTGATAATAAAGATCTATATAGAGGAATCAGGACCTCCTTCCTCCTGCTGGGGATCCCTCTAGTGATAATAAAGATCTATATAGAGGAATCAGGACCTCCTTCCTCCTGCTGGGGATCCCTCTAGTGATAATAAAGATCTATATAGAGGAATCAGGACCTCCTTCCTCCTGCTGGGGATCCCTCTAGTGATAATAAAGATCTATATAGAGGAATCAGGACCTCCTTCCTCCTGCTGGGGATCCCTCTAGTGATAATAAAGATCTATATAGAGGAATCAGGACCTCCTTCCTCCTGCTGGGGATCCCTCTAGTGATAATAAAGATCTATATAGAGGAATCAGGACCTCCTTCCTCCTGCTGGGGATCCCTCTAGTGATAATAAAGATCTATATAGAGGAATCAGGACCTCCTTCCTCCTGCTGGGGATCCCTCTAGTGATAATAAAGATCTATATAGAGGAATCAGGACCTCCTTCCTCCTGCTGGGGATCCCTCTAGTGATAATAAAGATCTATATAGAGGAATCAGGACCTCCTTCCTCCTGCTGGGGATCCCTCTAGTGATAATAAAGATCTATATAGAGGAATCAGGACCTCCTTCCTCCTGCTGGGGATCCCTCTAGTGATAATAAAGATCTATATAGAGGAATCAGGACCTCCTTCCTCCTGCTGGGGATCCCTCTAGTGATAATAAAGATCTATATAGAGGAATCAGGACCTCCTTCCTCCTGCTGGGGATCCCTCTAGTGATAATAAAGATCTATATAGAGGAATCAGGACCTCCTTCCTCCTGCTGGGGATCCCTCTAGTGATAATAAAGATCTATATAGAGGAATCAGGACCTCCTTCCTCCTGCTGGGGATCCCTCTAGTGATAATAAAGATCTATATAGAGGAATCAGGACCTCCTTCCTCCTGCTGGGGATCCCTCTAGTGATAATAAAGATCTATATAGAGGAATCAGGACCTCCTTCCTCCTGCTGGGGATCCCTCTAGTGATAATAAAGATCTATATAGAGGAATCAGGACCTCCTTCCTCCTGCTGGGGATCCCTCTAGTGATAATAAAGATCTATATAGAGGAATCAGGACCTCCTTCCTCCTGCTGGGGATCCCTCTA
This sequence comes from Nanorana parkeri, assembly GCF_000935625.1. Taxonomy (NCBI): domain Eukaryota; kingdom Metazoa; phylum Chordata; class Amphibia; order Anura; family Dicroglossidae; genus Nanorana; species Nanorana parkeri. The sequence goes on from NW_017308528.1 coordinate 151,775, forward strand.
GTGATAATAAAGATCTATATAGAGGAATCAGGACCTCCTTCCTCCTGCTGGGGATCCCTCTAGTGATAATAAAGATCTATATAGAGGAATCAGGACCTCCTTCCTCCTGCTGGGGATCCCTCTAGTGATAATAAAGATCTATATAGAGGAATCAGGACCTCCTTCCTCCTGCTGGGGATCCCTCTAGTGATAATAAAGATCTATATAGAGGAATCAGGACCTCCTTCCTCCTGCTGGGGATCCCTCTAGTGATAATAAAGATCTATATAGAGGAATCAGGACCTCCTTCCTCCTGCTGGGGATCCCTCTAGTGATAATAAAGATCTATATAGAGGAATCAGGACCTCCTTCCTCCTGCTGGGGATCCCTCTAGTGATAATAAAGATCTATATAGAGGAATCAGGACCTCCTTCCTCCTGCTGGGGATCCCTCTAGTGATAATAAAGATCTATATAGAGGAATCAGGACCTCCTTCCTCCTGCTGGGGATCCCTCTAGTGATAATAAAGATCTATATAGAGGAATCAGGACCTCCTTCCTCCTGCTGGGGATCCCTCTAGTGATAATAAAGATCTATATAGAGGAATCAGGACCTCCTTCCTCCTGCTGGGGATCCCTCTAGTGATAATAAAGATCTATATAGAGGAATCAGGACCTCCTTCCTCCTGCTGGGGATCCCTCTAGTGATAATAAAGATCTATATAGAGGAATCAGGACCTCCTTCCTCCTGCTGGGGATCCCTCTAGTGATAATAAAGATCTATATAGAGGAATCAGGACCTCCTTCCTCCTGCTGGGGATCCCTCTAGTGATAATAAAGATCTATATAGAGGAATCAGGACCTCCTTCCTCCTGCTGGGGATCCCTCTAGTGATAATAAAGATCTATATAGAGGAATCAGGACCTCCTTCCTCCTGCTGGGGATCCCTCTAGTGATAATAAAGATCTATATAGAGGAATCAGGACCTCCTTCCTCCTGCTGGGGATCCCTCCTAGTGATAATAAAGATCTATATAGAGTGATCAGGACCCCCTTACTCCCGCTCGGTAGACTAATATTATAGTAGTACCATACACCCAAACCTTCAAGTATATCACTACAGACAGATGACATAGAACTGGGTTTTGGTGCAGAGCCTTGTAGAATACTATAAGGGTCTTTGTTCAGAATAAACGCCATTTACATTCCATAGCAAATGTTTAAGATAGGATACATGTCCACAGCACCTCCCTGGTCCAAAACATTTGTGATAAAGTGGAAACATTCAGTCAGATTAGTCTGAGATGATCTGTCCAAGTCGAGCTGCATGGGGTCCAACAAGTTGTGTGTTTTAAAATGATGATTTATCCTTTTTTTTTTTTTTAGAAGAAATTCCATTTATTTGACAAATATTAAAGGAGAACTATGGAGTCAGGGCTTTCCCCCATAGTTCTCCTTAGGGTAACGGGAGGACACAAACTAGCGCCCGCCCGTCACCCTAGGCTCAGTATATAGGGAGCTACAGCTCGCGGTATACTGAGACGCCGCAGCCGGAGCGGATCCTGACAATTGTGCCGGGATCCGCCCAGCTGCGTGAGTGACAGCTGGCTCCGCCTATCTAGAGGCAGAGCCAGCTGTACCCTCCCCCGTCTGTTCCGCCAGTCAGCGCTGGCGGATCGGAGCGGGGAGGGAGGAATCCAGCCCCTCCCCTGTCACGGCAGAGAGCCGTGACAGGATCGAGAGGTGAGCGAACGCCGGTATGTGTTCGCTCACCTCCCGATCTACTGAGCCGACCTGTGACAGTCTCATTGTCACAGGTCGGCTAGAACTATGAGGGGAGTGAAAAGCCCCTCCCCCCCCTCATACTTCTCCTTTAATCTCGCTGGCCTGTAGCTGCCGGCTTCCTCTTTGCTATGTTTTCTGCGGACAGATACAATACCATTCGTGAGGAAGTTCTACCGCGTTTCCCCGAAAATAAGACACTGACATTTTTTTGGCTCAAAAAAACACGCAAGGTCTTATTTTCGGGGGAAGGTCTTATATATTCTTTTTTTATGTACAACAATCCGAAGTTAACACTAATCCAAAATGGCAAAGTTAAGAATAGGGTGATCCGGGCAATCAGGGGCGCCGTACCTTTCCAAGAGCAATTTGGTAACCAATCGCTGGCCAGAATGAGCGAAGCGCGCTTTCACTATGGATTCCTCACAGGCGGAGCGCATTTGGTATCACTCCGCCTGTGACAGGAGGCGGGGCTATAGAGGAGGCATCAGCTTATGCGGCTCTGCTCCCTCCGCTGCCGCCTCGCTTCCTCTAGCGCCGGCTTCGTTGGCACCGCTGATTCTCTCCCGCGGCTCTTCAAGTTTTCCCCTTATGCCACCACCGGCCCTGGGAATGGTCACAGCTAGGTCTTATTTTCGGGGTATGTCTTATATTTTAGTACTAGGTCTTATTTTCAGGGAAACAGGGTATTAGGACTCTGGGAATACTACCATCTGGACCCTAATGCGTTATTTACTCTTTTGTGCCTAGTGAACATTAACTATAACTTCAGAGTATATATAACTATAGAATGTATAGAATGTGTGTTTTTTATTTATATATTATGTTTTTAAACATTTTAAAATTGATGATTAAAAATAAAGTTTAATACAATGATTACATCAGACGAGTAAAGTATTAATCAGAGGCGCACCGTCGTCTACAGGTTGCAGCGCCTCTCAATGAAGCCTTCAGTTTGCATGCGATCACTATAACGTCAATGACATGGTGATCACGTGACCAGGAACCACTTTGATTTGGTTCCTGATGATCAGCGAGGACTGAGGCTGTTGGTGTAAGCTAAGATTTAAGGACTCATTCACAACGCCGCGCATGTAGGCGCGTATTGTACCAATTGGCAGCACATGCAAATAAATGGCTCCATACACACAGCCGCGTATGGGGCCGTATATTTGCGCAGCGTAAAAATGGTCAAAAACAGAATGGAACCGAGATGCGTCCGGGCGTCGTATTTCTGCGTTATTTTACGCGCATACGCGTGTTTGCGCGCGTATGGGCACGTGTGCGCGTACAGTTCATTAAAATCTCTATTACGAATGATGCATTCTGGGATTGCATATAGTGCACGCATATGCGCACGTATATGCGTATACATGCGCACATATATATACGCACGTACATACGCGCATGTACGTGTATATTTGCAATATACAATTTTGCTCTTGCGTTGTGTGTGAATGAGGCCTAAAGGAGAACTATGAGGTGTGATTTTCACTCATCCTTATAGTTCGAGCCGACCTGTGACAATGAGACTTTCACAGGTCGGCTCTATAGATCGGAAAGTGAGCGAACACATACCGGCGCTTGCTCACGTACCGATCATCTCCCTGCAGAGAGCCGTGACTGTCACTCACGGCTCCCTGCAGGGATTCCCCCCCGCTCCGATCCTCCAGCGCTGACTGGCGGAACGGACGGGGGAGGGGTCGGGTACAGCTGGCTCTGCCTCTAGATAGGCAGAGCCAGCTGTCACTCACACAGCTGGGCGGATCCCGGCAGCATTGTCGGGATCCGTCCCGGCTGCGGCGATCTCTGTATATCGTGAGCTTTGGGTGACAGGAGGACGCTAGCATATGTCCCCCCGTGACCCTTTAGAGAACTATGAGATAAAAAGGTCACCCCATAGTTCTCCTTTAACAGCCGCTCAGAATGTCAGCTGCTCGCTGTAGAAGGGATTACATTTATAAACGATATACACAAGCTCGTTCTTCTGCCATCCGTGTCTGTAAATCCAAGCTGCGGTGCTGGAACTGTGCGATCCCCAATTACAATGGTGAGCTGTATCTATAGCTATGAATACATCAGTATTGTATCCAGTCTTCATTGATGTCTTCCCGCACTTCTCTTCTCTTCCTGCACCTAAAAGGGGTTTTATTCACTTTCTTAAAGCCTAATTGAACTTTAAAGGAGAACTACGGGGTCAGGGCTTTTCCCCATAGTTCTCAGGGTCACGGGAGGACATACACTAGCGTCCTCCCGTCACCCTAAGCTCAGTATATAGGGAGCTGCAGCTCGCGGTATACTGAGATGCCGCAGCCGGGACGGATCCCGACATTACTGTCGGGATCCGCCCAGCTGCGTGAGTGACAGCTGGCTCTGCCTATCTAGAGACAGAGCCAGCTGTGCCCGCCCCCTCCCCCGTCCGTTCCGCCAGTCAGCGCTGGAGGATCGGGGCGAGGAGGGGTGGGGGGAATCCCTGCAGGGAGCAGTGAGTGACAGTCACCGCTCTGTGCAGGGACAGGATCGAGAAGTGGTATGAGTTCGCTCACCTCCCGATCTACTGAGCCGACCTGTGACAGTTTCTTTGTCACACGTCGGCTCGAACTATGAGGTGAGTGACAATCACTCCCCTCATAGTTCTCCTTTTAATGGTGAAATCTGCTGAAATACATTCCATGCGCTTCAAAACAAAAAGTAGTGCAAAGGTTTACAGTCGGTTTATATGATAAAGCGGCCACAGCCTGAGTAGAGGAGCCTGTCCCCTGCCAGCATGCTGCAAAGGAGGACCCTTGCTCTCTGTGTGGAAGCAGTGGTCTCTCTGCTGAGGTCCAACACACACCCTGCTGACACAGAGCTGAGTCCATTCAGCAGGCAGCATATGTCCTGAATTGAGAGTGATAGCTCTCTCTTTCCTGTTGTTGATGACGACAACATCATCTCAGCTCAGGACAAGTCCCTGACCAGAGCACGAAGATGTTTTTTTAAAGGAGAACTATGAGGTCAGGGCTTTTCCCCATAGTTCTCCTTAGGGTAACGGGAAGACACAAACTAGCGTCCTCCCATCACCCTAGGCTCAGTATATAGGGAGCTGCAGCTCGCGGTACACTGAGACGCCGCAGATGAAGCGGATCCCGAGATCCGCCCAGCTGCGCGAGTGACAGCTGGCTCTGCCTATCTAGAGGCAGAGCCAGCTGTACCCGCCCCCTCCCCTGTCCGTTCCGCCGCGCTGGCGGATCGGAGCGGGGAGGTGGGGGAATCCAGCCCCTTCCCCTGTCACGGCAGAGAGCCGTGACAGGATCAAGAGGTGAGCGAGCGCCGGTATGTGTTCCCTCACCTCCCGATCTACTGAGCCGACCTGTGACAGTCTCAGGTCGGCTAGAACTATGAGGTGAGTGAAATGCACCCCCTCCCCCTCTCATAGTTCTCCTTTAATGATAAAAGATGGAGCTTTCCTCCGTTTTCCTCTTTGCATAACTGCTTCACCTCAGGCACATTTGTAGGATGTCTGGTGAGAGGCCATTCCAAAGCATCTCTATGGACAGGGCTTGAAAAATCCGCTCGTCCACTTGTCTGTGACTTGAGGACGGACGCAAACGTCGCAGTGGGAGCAATAATTTTAGAGCCATTAATCACCGATAACACTAAACTGATGAGCGCTAAAAGCGTTTTAGGCCCCATTCACACTGCGCGATTCGCAAATCGCGTGTTTGTCGCGCGATTTGCATTTTGCGCGATATATGCTTGCGTTGAGCAAGCGAGAATCGCGGCAAAATCCGCTCCAAAAAGGGTCCTGCTGTAGCGACACACGACCCGCGACAGCAGGACCCTTTGCCCCATTGAGATGCATTGAAGAGCGATATCGCGGGAATTACCGCGCGATTAATCGCTCAATGTGAACGGGGCCTTAATCGTCGCCTATGGGCGTGTTTTGCGATTTTGTGGGCGCGCGCAATTTTAAGGCTTGACATGTTTGGTGTCTATTTACCCGACGTGACCCCGAATTTTATGTTTTACTAAAAATATGGGTAATAATAAATGTTTTATAACAACGTAGGGAAACTTTTTTTTT
>NW_017308528.1:158533-159353 GCF_000935625.1 Nanorana parkeri
CCCCCCGACATCATCCTGGAGGATATTTTGGTAAACTTTGGGGATTCATTTTCCCCTTGATGATGACAAGTGGTCCAGGCGGCCCCGAGGCAGCGAAGCAATCCCAAATCATGATGTTCCCTCCTCCATGCTTCACGGTTGGGATGACAGTTTGATGTTGGTAAGCTGTGACCTTTTTTGTTCCATACATTTGTCCCGAACAATTCAGCTTTCGTTTCATCGGCCCGCAGAACATTTTCCCGGTAGGGGTGCGGTTTGTGAAGGTGCTCTTTTGGCAGACTTCAGGCACGCAGCAATGGTTTTTTTTGGGGAGCGCAGCGGCTTCCTCCGCGGGTGTTCTGCCATGGACAATCCTGTCTGATCGAAGACTTCCATACGGTAGACTCATGATCGGGGATGTTTGCCACTTGTCTTCAACCCTTTAGCTGTTCCTCTTGGGTTCCTCTTGACCTCGCTGAGGATTCTGGGTTGTGCCTCGGGTCCTTGGCTGGGCGCCCACTTCTATGAAGAGTAGCCACAGTGCTGAACTGTCTCCGTTCATAGGCAATGTGTCTAACTGCCGAAAGCCTGAACACTGTGAGATTGCTTGGCATCCCTTTCCATCCTTGTGATGGCCAACTACTCTTGATCGTACGTCCTCGGAGCGCTCCTTTTTGCGCGGCATGGTTCACATCACTTGACGCTTCTTTAAAACGTCTGAGTGTCTTTTTATCAATCAAAGTCGCTCTACACGTTTCGTCCCCCATTGTCGACCGAACCCTCCCCCCATACGGTGCTTTGACACTCCGTAACCGCCCATCCCTCAGTCCACGACCTATCC
>NW_017308528.1:161125-179157 GCF_000935625.1 Nanorana parkeri
CAAGGCCGGCTTGGCTGCGCCCCCTCGGCCCCGTTGCCATAGGGAGCACAGGGCACCATTGGCAACAGGTGCGCCGGGCGTCCAACACACCCGCGGCTTGGCAGGGAGAGACGAGGAGCGGCACAGGCTCCAGCTTCTCCTCAGATCCCCGCTGCTCTCCCCCGCCTGTATGGGCAGAGGCGCATGCGAGGAGGCGGGGCACACGATGTCACATACCGCACACGTCTGTTGGGGGGTGCACAATTTTCTGTTCTTGCCTCTGGCGCAAAAAGAACTAGCTACTGCTCTGGTCTCAGGGAACGAACGAAACCGTAGACGCCTGTCTTGCACCTAACTCTACAACGGCTAAACACCAACGAATGCCCCTCCCCCTATTCTCTCATCTTCATGGATATGATTGACAATCTACGTCTATGATTTTCTCTGTATCTGATTGGAACCCAAAAATGGGTTCACTGTGTCACTTTGTATCCCTTGTAAAACCTCAATAAAAATGATTTGAAACAAAGTCGCTCTAAACCTCCCAACGCATTTCATCCATTAGGCTCCGGGTGTGCCATCCGCTGACTCCAATTAGCTTTTTGTTGAAGTAATTGGTCTATGGGTTCACTTACTTTTTCTTCTAGCGCCGTGAATGTTTAATGGGTGTGTTCAATAAAAAACACCAGAAATTTAAAATTGTTGGTGTGTTATCAGCTTGAGTACAATGAGGGGGAATTCATCAAAACCTGGAGCAGACATAACCTGGAGCAGCCGTGCACGGCAACCAATCAGCTTCTCTCTTCAGTTTGTTCAGTTAAGATTGGAAAATTAAAGGTGGATGCTGATTGGTTGCCGTGCACAGCTGCCCCAGATTTTGATAAATTTCCCCCACTGTGTTTGTCTATTGGTAAGACTTAGAGGAAGATCAGGTCAGGGGCGTCCCGAGGCTGGGTGACACCCGGAGCGGTAACCGAGTGTCACCCTGCCGAGACGTCATCGCGCACACGCGCGGCAGTATTCTGATACCTGCCGGCGGCCATCTTGGTGATGGACGCCGGCAGAGAGAGGAGGGGACAGTCACCCGGCGGGATAAGGTATGCCGCCAGTTCCCCTCTCTCCTGATACTGTCGGGCGTTCGGTCCATGACCGAGCGCCCGACTTTTCAGAGGGGGGTGACACCAAAATGACTGAGTCATTTTGGTGTCACCCCTCCAATGGTGTCACCCGGGTGCGGGCCGCACCCTCCGCACCCCCCTTGTGGCGCCACTGGATCAGGTCACATTTTATGGCAAATTACTGCAGAAAACCAGTAAATGTCAAGGGGGTCACATACTTTTTCTTGCCATTGTATGGACTGCAGCACTTAATTATCAGCCCATCTGCTCTTACAGTTTTCTCTTAGTCCCCCCGCAAACTCCCACAAATACCTGCCAGTGAAACCCACCTAATGCAACCGACTGTGATGGTTTGACTACGATGCTGCACTGCTCCTGAACTCAGAGCAGAGTTGTCACCTTCTTGTGGTCTGTGTCTGCTTGCACTATAGTGGGAGGAGATGATGTTGCAGGGGGCGTGGCCGTTGGTGTTCACTAGCCTGTATCCTGTCAGTGAACATCTGGCCACACCTAGTCCCGCCCACTGCGTTCTGGAGTCCCGGCTCGGCCTCCGCTGCTAAGACCCTCCCGCTGTGAGCTGCGGTGTCTGGGAGGGAGGTGGGTGAGACACAAATGAAGGAAGATTTGGTTCAGTGAAGGTAAAGGAAGTTTTCTTATTTACTGTATGAGGCTTTTGTATCACATAGTGACTGGATTTGGGACTTTTGGAGGAGACTTTAGTTGTACTTCAAATCGATTTTGTGATTATTCACCTTCTTGACAGTAGAAAAGCAATTTTTGGCTGCATTGGGAGACGTCCTAATGTCTGTGGGCAGCTTCAGGTGGTCTCAGGTAGATGATCGGGTAGGAAGTGATCCAACAGGTTAGGAGGCCTTGCTACGGTTTGCTGATGATGATGATTGGGTTGATTTTGCTTCCCCGGGGACTGACTCTAAGGTACTTCTGCTGGATCTACCTTGTTATCTCTCTTCTTGACTATTGTAACTCCCTCCTCATTGGCCTTCCACTACACAGGCTCCTCCCCCTTCAGTCTATCATGAATGCAGCTGCCAGACTCATCCACCTAACCAATTCTCCACTGGCTTCCATCATCCACCCCTCTCTGCCAATCCCTCCACTGGCTTCCATCCTCCCCCCCTCTCTGCCAATCCCTCCACTGGCTTCCATCCTCCCCCCCTCTCTGCCAATCCCTCCACTGGCTTCCATCCTCCCCCCCTCTCTGCCAATCCCTCCACTGGCTTCCATCCTCCCCCCCTCTCTGCCAATCCCTCCACTGGCTTCCATCCCCCGCCCCCCTCTGCCAATCCCTCCACTGGCTTCCATCATCCACCCCTTTCTGCCAATCCCTACACTGGCTTCCAATAGCCCAGGGGATAAAATTCAAAATATTAACAGTCACTTACAAAGCCATCCACAACTCCGCCCCCGGCTATATCTTAAACCTGGTCTCAAAATATCACCCTAACCGTCCCCTCCACTCCTCCCTAGACCTCCTGCTTTCCAGCTCCCTTGTCAACTCCTCCCATGCTCGCCTCCAGGACTTCACTAGAGTCTCTCCCATCCTCTGGAACTCTGTACCCCAACCTGTCCATCTATCTCCCACCTTGACTGCCTTTAGGCGTTCCCTAAGGACTCATCTGTTCAGGGGAGCCGATCCCACCTCAACCTTACCGCTCAACCATCACCTTCTCAAACAATTCATCCCCACACAGCTCCCTCCTCATGTATCACTCCTCCTCTTTTAGATTGTAAGCCCTCAGGGGCCTGGCGCTCCTTACTAGTGATGAGCTCGGGCGTGTTCGCAGCTCCACGTGCCGAGCCCACCAGGAAGCTGGCAGCGCCAATCACAGGTACTGAGCCAACTCCCTCATGAATTACCTAAACAGAAGCACATAAGCTGCAAGTTTATGACCAAAGCCGGGCCAAAAGATACCTACCGATGGTTGCATTGTTCCACAAGGCTGACTGCTGAATATCTGTACTTGTCATACTGCACTTTGTCCTCTAGGTGGCAGTGTTGCTCTTCGAGTAATAGCCGCCTTCCCGGCCCCTTCCCTGGGGGATGCATTTGCATCCCGGAGCAGCAATAAGGAGATGGTGCAATAGAAGCGGGACACGATGCAGAAACGTGCAGCTCTCTGCAGTCCCGTGCATTACAAATAAATGCAGCATGCATAATTAGCTGTTTGCTGCTCTCTATCTGGGCACCATTTCTGTGTGAAGCGTGCCTGCACTTGTAGAAAGCCAGCCTAGAATGGGGTGTAAGGTTGCATAATTCATGGTATAAGGAGATGATGAGACTTGTGGTCGCTGTAGAAAGGCATTGTTCATGTGAAATGTATGAGGACCTGTCTTTTCTGCTTATACTGCCGTATTCCCTCCACATGTGGATAGACAGCCCATGGCTCATCATTGTCTGGCTGATATTGATCAAGGAATGGAGAGGTAAGGAGCTAGAACAGACAACTAGGTAATATAAGCACCAATGTTATTGTATGGTATTGTAATGATTACTTCACCGGTACTGATAAAGCAGATATGACCTGGTTGTCTGTTGCCTCCTTTTTTGCACTGAACCTCTCCAATCCCGATTGCGTTGCCTAAGGTCCCAACGCGTTCCGCTGACACCTGTTCTCATTACCCTCCTTTTACAAGGTAGAGATCCATCCAGTCCATCCAGCCTCTTGGGATCCATGGTCACCTTAAAGCGACCCATAGGTTTCATTGATGGCTTTATATCTCTGACTGCTGATAGATTGTAATGAGTGTCCTGAAGACATCAGAAAAAAGGTATAATAAAAAAGTAAAAATATACAGGGGGGGGGGTGGGGGGGATGGGATGGGGGGCTAGAATCAGTAAGTAGAAGTATAAGAATAAATCATCTAGAAAGTCTATCTAGAATGTGACCTACCAGGCTTATTCATACGCAACAACTTTACTTTCAGTGATCGTAATGAAATGGATCATTTTGCCCAGAAAAGAAACGCAGACAGTGAAAATGTTTAGTTTTCCTCCGCATTGGTGCATAGTGGAGCCCTCTTATGTTGGTGGTCAGTGTAGGACCCGTTACATTAGTGGTCTGCATGAGGCCCCCTTACATTGGCGATTGGTGGGAGAGGTGCCCCCTTACACTGGTTGTCTTTGGGTCACCTTCTACTGGTTGTCACTTGGAGAAGGCCCACCTTCTAGTGGTGGTCAGTGGAAGAAGGACCCACCTCTACTGGTGGTCAGTGGGAGAAGGGCACCATTACACTAGTGATATGTGGACAAATGCTCCCCTTACCCATAAGTAAAAGGATAATTTGTACCAGTGGTCAGTAGGGTTGAGCTTCAGGTCGATCATGAGTTCAACCCAAAGCCAAGCTCCTAACATTTTGCTGAATGGAATTTGGCCAGTTTGTCAGCTGATCCTCTGTGTGTGTCCTAGCAGCCAGTAACGGCGTCATTGGCTGACTGGTGGCCGAGCCTCACAGCGTCATTGGTTGACTGGTGGCCGAGCCTCACAGCATCATTTGGTTGACTGGTGGCCGAGCCTCACAGCGTCATTGGTTGACTGGTGGCCGAGCCTCACAGCATCATTTGGTTGACTGGTGGCCGAGCCTCACAGCGTCATTGGTTGACTGGTGGCCGAGCCTCACAGCATCATTTGGTTGACTGGTGGCCGAGCCTCACAGCGTCATTGGTTGACTGGTGGCCGAGCCTCACAGCATCATTTGGTTGACTGGTGGCCGAGCCTCACAGCGTCATTGGTTGACTGGTGGCCGAGCCTCACAGCATCATTTGGTTGACTGGTGGCCGAGCCTCACAGCGTCATTGGTTGACTGGTGGCCGAGCCTCACAGCATCATTTGGTTGACTGGTGGCCGAGCCTCACAGCGTCATTGGTTGACTGGTGGCCGAGCCTCACAGCATCATTTGGTTGACTGGTGGCCGAGCCTCACAGCGTCATTGGTTGACTGGTGGCCGAGCCTCACAGCATCATTTGGTTGACTGGTGGCCGAGCCTCACAGCGTCATTGGTTGCAGGAAGGTGCACCATAGCCTATGACACTGCGGGTCCCTCGGCTTCTTGGCAACCAATGACTGAACCTGCATTTCTGGTTGGGTTCAATGAACATCCAAGCAAACCGAACGCAGGCCATTTTGCTCATCACTAGCGGCTGCATATGTGAGGGTTGGAAGTTGTCCATTGCCTAGAGATCAGCAGCCACCTCTGGAGGAACCCCGGACGGGAAAGGGTTGTTCTAGGGAAGCTGTACGGAATTCTCTGGCACACAGCAGCCGGCTCCCCACTTCTGGCGGCATTGTGGTGAAGAAGAAGAAGAAGTAGCTCTGTGGCAGCTAATCGGCACCGTGTCCGATCAGGAGAGCCGACCAATCAGCAGTGATGGCCGTATGTAGAGCCGTTCTTCTCAATAAGTTCTCCTTCAATCTGTCGGTTACCCTCTGTTTGTACTCAGCGCTTAGACGGTACTTTGCAATCTGTTAAATACATTGAAATGTTGCATCCGGCTTACAGATAAGGGCACGTCGCCATAGCGCATCCTCATTCCATCCCCCTGCTGCGTCCGGGGGAAAACCTTTAACTCGCCACACGCTGCGTCGTAATGTTTAATATCAGATTATCGAGGATGGAAATCTTATAATCCGGTATAAAGCTTCTGTCTGTAATTACACTCCGCGGGGGGCTTTTGGACCGGCTTTTATGCTGTTTTTTAACGTCTTTCTGCTCTCACGCTGTCATTCGTGACGCGTTATTGCAATTAATGCGCTGCAGAGAAATGGAACAATGCGAGGGGAAAAAAAACAAGAACCGGAGCAAGTATCCGTCATCGTCCCGAAATCCCGCTGACATTTCCAGAGCAGATGGCGCAGAGCCGGTCAGAGCTCTGGCGGAACTTTTCAGATGCTTTTGCAGGTTGAAGTGATGAGCGGCGCCGCGGTTACGGCCAAACGATCGCTCGGAGTCGCTTTACAATGAACTTGCGACGCGTTTACAGGTGTTGAAAGGGAAATTTGCTGGCGGGGCTGAACGATAATTGCCGGCACTGATAATTCCACGTGCGAGTGTGAAGTTCACTTTAGTGCTGTAGTCGCATATTGCATCATAAAAACGTCTGCAAATGTGCGTCTTCATTAACGCTGAACTCCGGGCAGAGCTAAAAAATGGCCAACAACAAACAATGGCGCTCTGCAATCATTCGTATATCAGTGAGTGTGTTTGGTTAAATGACGGCGGTGTAAGTAGCTGAATCTGACTTGGTATCGGCTTCATGTAGTACCTGTGCAGCAGAGCTCAGGCAGGGAGAGGGAAAAGCAGCACAGGAAGCTAATTAATTGTACTGCAGTGCTAAGAGTGGAGAGCAGAGTGACGGATAAGCTCATCAGTCTGCAGCTACTCTCCAGTCACAGGCTGGGGGAGGGACCAGACCTGTAAATGTTACTGAACTGCAGCAGAGAAAAATGAGGTCCCTTGCGTGTCGCGGTCCAGTGCTGATCATGTACTGTCACATAGATCAGCATTAGGCAGTGGAGAGATTCTGGTTCTGCATGTTCCTGTCTGGTGCTGGTCCAGTACTGTCACATAGATCAGCGGTGGGTCTCCAGTCTGGCATGTAACTGTCCAGTGCTGGTCCAGTACTGTCACATAGATCAGCAGTGGGCAGCAGAGGGTCTCCGGTCTGGCACCTCCCTGTCCGGTGCTGGTCCCGTACTGTCACATAGATCAGCAGTGAGCAGCGGTGAGTCTCCGGTCTGGCATGTAGCTGTCCGGTGCTGGTTCTGTACTGTCACATAGATCAGCAGTGAGCAGCGGTGAGTCTCCTGTCTGGCACCTCCCTGTCCGGTGCTGGTTCTGTACTGTCACATAGATCAGCAGTGAGCAGCTGTGAGTCTCCGGTCTGGCATGTAGCTGTCCGGTGCTGGTTCTGTACTGTCACATAGATCAGCAGTGGGCAGCAGAGGGTCTCCGGTCTGGCATGTAGCTTTCCGGTGCTGGTCCCGTACTGTCACATAGATCAGCAGTGGGCAGCGGTGAGTCTCCGGTCTGGCATGTAGCTTTCCGGTGCGGGTTCTGTACTGTCACATAGATCAGCATTGGGCAGCAGAGGGGCTCCAATCCGGCATGCCAGCCCCTCGGTTTGTTATTCTCATAGAGGTGTGAGAGGACTCTGGTGTGCTGATGGCAGCTGTCCGGTGCTGGTTCTGTACTGTCACATAGATCAGCAGTGGGCAGCAGAGGGTCTCCGGTCTGGCATGTAGCTTTCCGGTGCTGGTCCCGTACTGTCACATAGATCAGCAGTGAGCAGCGGTGAGTCTCCGGTCTGGCATGTAGCTTTCCGGTGCTGGTTCTGTACTGTCACATAGATCAGCATTGGGCAGCAGAGGGGCTCCAATCCGGCATGCCAGCCCCTCGGTTTGTTATTCTCATAGAGGTGTGAGAGGACTCTGGTGTGCTGATGGCCGCACTCAGCTTCTGTTTGAAGAAGAATGGGACTAAAATAAACACCTTTACCCCCCCCCCCCCTTCCCCCTAACCCGGTGCTGAATGGTCCCCAGGCTCTTTCCCACCTGACGAACAGGTAACACTCCATTAGCACGTACGTGGAACTACTTCACTAATTAATGTGAAAAGTAGGCGCGATCATCTCCTACAGAGACATTGTAGGAGGTAAAACACCGCGCGGTGAAAACTTCCTCATGTCATTAACCCCTGAAATGTTTCCATCTCTCCTGATTGCACCTTAAAGTGCACCTGTCTACCAAGAGAAGCGAGCAGGTTTCCACTCAACCCGATCTTCTGCTGAAAACCCAATTACCTGGCTGTCTATGACTTACCCGGAGTCATGGATTGGGAGCGAATATGCCGAATTAGTGATTATGTGAAGTCACTGCTCCGTATTTGTATGCTGATTCCAAGTCTCAGTGATGCAAAAAGCACGGAACACCCTGAAATCAGCCAGACAGCCAGGCAACTAGTACTACAGGAGAGGTCAGCTTTCCTGCCAAGGCCTCCATGTTTATCCTCTAGAACAGTGCTTCTTAAAGTGTGGGTCACGACCCCATGTGGGGTCCCGCAAGTGAACAGGGGGGGTCGCAATCTGAAATCAGCTGCAAAGGGAAGTTCTCCCCAAGCATGAGAAGACATGAGGATTTAAAAGGAAGAGCAGCAAAGAGAAGGGAAACCACCATGGATTACAGTAAGGCGCACATTACAGTATTGGTTTATGTTAAAAAATCTGAGGGTTTCATGTCACTTTAAAGTTTTAGTGAAAATTGTGCAATTTCTTCAATTTTTTGCCATTGAATTGCAGTCAATGTGGAAGGTGTTTTTTGGTGGTTTTAGGGGTACAGTGGGTTTAAATGTCTTCAGAGGGTCACAGAATCCCCTTTTACCTATCCTGGACCTGTTCCTGGGCCAAAAAATGGCCCCCGACCAGCCTCATTGTTTTAAGGTGAAGTGACTGTACGCTAATAACAATCACATATGTGGTCATTCTGCTGCTCACCCCGGGTCTGGGGGCTCCCGAGGCACTCATGAAGGTGCTTGGGGGGTACACACAGACATTTCCAGCACTTCATTCCTATTGGAGATTTATTATTACATCATAGGAAGGAATGTTTTGGGAACGGCTGTGTGTGTCTATGGACGGATTCCATGGAATTGTAATATAAATGTTTCTTTCTGGCCGGCTCACTAAACTCGTCCTTTTCTCTCTCGCTCCCCCCAGGATGAGATCTACATGTACGGAGGGAAGATCGAGACCAGCGCCGGGAACGTCACTGATGAGCTTTGGGTATTTAACATCTCCAGCCAATCGTGGACGACGCGGACCCCCATGGTGCTGAATCATGGGCAGCACTACGCGGTGGAGGGCCACACGGCACACATCATGGAGCTTGACAACCGGGAGGTCATAATGGTCATCATATTCGGATATTCTTCAGTCTACGGCTACATCAGCAACGTGCAGGAATACCACCTACGTGAGTTCCCATCATGCTCTTAGGGAAAGGGGGGGGAGTTAAATGGTGGAAGGAGAGGTGTGTGAAAAACATATAATCCAAAAAACAGAACTCATCAATGATATTTATTGATGTAACCCATAAAGGACCCTGTATATGTACTATACTAAAACGTCACTTCAGCTGCAGATCTAAATCACTTATTGGTTTCTTCTGTGTACACCCGCTGTGCCCATTATGAGGAGCTCCCCCCATCCCTGTGCTGAGTTCCCGGGTCTGTACCCCCGCTGTGCCCATTATGAGGGGTTCCCACCATCCCTGTGCTGAGTTCCTGGGGCTGTACACCCGCTGTGCCCATTATGAGGAGCTCCCCCCATCCCTGTGCTGAGTTCCCGGGTCTGTACCCCCGCTGTGCCCATTATGAGGGGTTCCCACCATCCCTGTGCTGAGTTCCTGGGGCTGTACACCCGCTGTGCCCATTATGAGGAGCTCCCCCCATCCCTGTGCTGAGTTCCCGGGTCTGTACCCCCGCTGTGCCCATTATGAGGGGTTCCCACCATCCCTGTGCTGAGTTCCTGGGGCTGTACACCCGCTGTGCCCATTATGAGGAGCTCCCCCCATCCCTGTGCTGAGTTCCCGGGTCTGTACCCCCGCTGTGCCCATTATGAGGGGTTCCCACCATCCCTGTGCTGAGTTCCTGGGGCTGTACACCCGCTGTGCCCATTATGAGGAGCTCCCCCCATCCCTGTGCTGAGTTCCCGGGTCTGTACCCCCGCTGTGCCCATTATGAGGGGTTCCCACCATCCCTGTGCTGAGTTCCTGGGGCTGTACACCCGCTGTGCCCATTATGAGGAGCTCCCCCCATCCCTGTGCTGAGTTCCCGGGTCTGTACCCCCGCTGTGCCCATTATGAGGGGTTCCCACCATCCCTGTGCTGAGTTCCTGGGGCTGTACACCCGCTGTGCCCATTATGAGGAGCTCCCCCCATCCCTGTGCTGAGTTCCCGGGTCTGTACCCCCGCTGTGCCCATTATGAGGGGTTCCCACCATCCCTGTGCTGAGTTCCTGGGGCTGTACACCCGCTGTGCCCATTATGAGGAGCTCCCCCCATCCCTGTGCTGAGTTCCCGGGTCTGTACCCCCGCTGTGCCCATTATGAGGGGTTCCCACCATCCCTGTGCTGAGTTCCTGGGGCTGTACACCCGCTGTGCCCATTATGAGGAGCTCCCCCCATCCCTGTGCTGAGTTCCCGGGTCTGTACCCCCGCTGTGCCCATTATGAGGGGTTCCCACCATCCCTGTGCTGAGTTCCTGGGGCTGTACACCCGCTGTGCCCATTATGAGGAGCTCCCCCCATCCCTGTGCTGAGTTCCCGGGTCTGTACCCCCGCTGTGCCCATTATGAGGGGTTCCCACCATCCCTGTGCTGAGTTCCTGGGGCTGTACACCCGCTGTGCCCATTATGAGGAGCTCCCCCCATCCCTGTGCTGAGTTCCCGGGTCTGTACCCCCGCTGTGCCCATTATGAGGGGTTCCCACCATCCCTGTGCTGAGTTCCTGGGGCTGTACACCCGCTGTGCCCATTATGAGGAGCTCCCCCCATCCCTGTGCTGAGTTCCCGGGTCTGTACCCCCGCTGTGCCCATTATGAGGGGTTCCCACCATCCCTGTGCTGAGTTCCTGGGGCTGTACACCCGCTGTGCCCATTATGAGGGGTTCCCACCATCCCTGTGCTGGGTTCCCGGGGCTGTACACCCGCTGTGCCCATTATGAGGGGTTCATATTTTTATATAGTAATCCCTGGTGATCTGTCCCTGTGTCCCAATTGTGCTCCTGCATTGTCACCCTGTCACTCGGGCTTCCAATGGAGACTACAAGTGGTTGATCATAATACATTACACAGACATGGTCCACTGTTGTCCCCATCAGGAAATCTGCTTTGTTGTTTTTTTTTTGTTACCTCGAAAATCAATTTAATTCATTCTGTGAGTTTCTACAAGTACCAATCACGCGGCGTCTTCACTGCCCACCAATCCGACGATTCTTTTATACATTGTATCCGAACAATTAAAAACAATGTAGAACAATGTTAAATGGATCAGATGGCGCTATAGACGCCTTCAATCGTTGTGTGTGATGAGCAGTGTGCAGGGAGGTTGGAATGAACCCACAGAGGAGCCTCCAGAGTTCAGGAAGAAGCTGATACGCAGATATTCCATCCGTCTTATCAATTCAAATGCTGGAGACACATCGACTTTCTTTCAGTGTCATCACATACTCTGCGGTCCTGATCAGCCCGCAGTTTATACCCCGTTGATGAATCTGCTCTGACGTCTCTGCGCCCTCCGGTGACATCTGGGCAGGTGGGCCACCTGTGACGGTCACCTGGGATAGATGCCCCAGGTATGTCCATGCTGTGGGGGACTCCCGCTCAGGCACATCCCCGTGTCAGCTCAGATGATGTGTGAAAAGATCAGCGGATCATTGCTCAGAGTCCACGTCTGCTGCGATCTCTGTCATCACGGCACTGAACAGTGAAATTCCTGGAGAGAAGTTTCCACCTTTTATTCCTTCTATGAAGGGGGGGGGGAGGAGGGGGATGTCGGTGATCCAAACATAATCTGACCGACCTTATATGTCACTAAAGGTGACACATATTCAACGTACTAAATCTCTCTGTGCTGGACAATTGCAGTGAGGGAGGTTGGCAGGCAGGAATCCCGTGCACACGAGGAAGCTTAGCTCTGCCCTGCGCGGACGCCCAGAATTGGGTGCCGTCCTTTCCGTCTGCCAGAACACTCGTAAATCTCGGGAGGTAAATTAAATGGCAAATGGCAAATTCTACTAACTCGAATTATAAAGTCTTTCTATTTTTTTTCCTCTCGCTGGGAATTTATTTTGGTTTCGATAAGTAATACCTCATAAAATGTCTATGGATTGCAGATTGAGAGAGGCTGAAGGTGACTTCTATGAGCGTTCACTGTTGGAGTCGGGATCGGCCTTTATTCTATCGTCGTGCGGACCATCCCCATGGGGTGAGCCCCCCGTTGGTGTGTCCTGCAGTTGGAAGGAATTTCTTATCATCATCAGCTCTAGCCTCATGGGACGGGACGAAGCCAGCTTAATCGGGGTGCATCAGGTCCCCCACATATAGGAGGAGTTGCATCGATAGGATTTTGGAGAACAATTAGGAGTCGACATTCAATAACAAAATGGAACGCTAGCTCAAGCAGGTCATTGGGTCCTTGCCTGGCTTTGTAAGAATGCTCAGCAAGTGAAATCCAATGAATCCCTATGGCAAAAACTCCCTACGCCCAAACAAGTACAGGAGCTTCTTTGGGGGCGTTTTTCCGCGCGTATCCATTGGTATTCCCGAGGGTGGCTTGGGGTTAACAAAGCGGTAACCCCCCGAGCCACACTCGGTAATACAGCGTAGGACTTACCTTGTCCGCGATCCCCGCTGTGTCCTCCGGCCGCTGCCGACTTCCGTGTCCCGTCCCTTGCAAGCGGCCGCGTCGCACAGGGGCGGAACTGGCGGGAAGTTTGAAAGTTAAAAAAAAAAAAACCCTGAAAAAAAAGATAGAGAAAATAAAGGAAAAGAAAATCATACCGCCAGGGAGGTATAAAAACGAGCGTCGAACGCGCGTTTTACTGAACGAAAAAACGCGCAAAAAAGGAGCAGAAATAACGCGCCTATGGTACGCCCAGGTGTGAACCCAGCCTCAGGGGCCCGAGTTTAAAGAAGAGGGGCATACCGCTTATAGTACATCAATGAGAAGCCGTCTGGGCCAGGAGCCTTCCCCGAGCTTGTTGATCGGAAGTTCCGGAGTGCGAACAATTGCGCTGGGGATGGTGGGCATGCCTCATCATCAGCTCTGATATCTATTGATGATCTGGTTCATCAGTGGCCGTTGTTGCGTTTGTCCCCCTCCATGGTCCCCCACCATGACATAGGAGAGTGGCTTATCTCCCTTGTAATCTGTTCTGGAGTGATTTTGTGGCTATGCGCCTATCTTCTGAAGAAGCCCCTTGATTGGTGGGGTGAAACGCGCCAAGAGAATCAGGAAGGAAGCCAACTGGCTGCACCATCCCTCGTCTCTTATACCGATACAAAAAATTGTTGAAATGTGACGTGCCCATGTGTGAATATGTAGATGTGTAAGCATGGGCGCCTCCTATCAGGCGTTGTGTCTTTGTTTTTTTTAATCAAGAAAACGTTTTTAACGACACAATTTTGCATATTCTTAGGTCATTCTATCCACGTTATCAATAATTGTATTGATTATATGCACATAAATAATTTCTACGAGTACGCCTTAAAAGCCCTAATTTCCTCGGTACATTTTATTCTATCATCTGTCTCTGTATAAGAATGTATACACTGTAACACGATACAAGGCATACTGAAAAGCAGATCCGGCGTTTACATATGTTTTAACATATTAGAATAGAAATCTAAGCACATTTTTGTATGTAACTATGCAAACAAGGTTACCGAAATCTGTATAAATTCCAACATGAAGCGTAAGAACATTTAATTGGAACGGCTCCATTCTGCTCCTAGATTTCCTTCCCATAGTTCCCATCTGTTCTGAAATACATTTCCTTTTATTATTTAGGATTTTTACTGTGAAAGAGAGATTTGTTCTGATAAAATAATGAGAAAATAAACACATAAAATGTCCATCAGGTTTCATAATGTTCTGCTGCCGTGCTAGCACCACCCTGATCTGCTGATGGAGACATCTGGGTATGGGGTACGGGTGCTAATACCCTCCCAGAATGCAATGTTTGGTGTTTTGAGCCACCAATTACCAGCCACGTATACTGTCATGCAAGGTAAGGGGGTGTTTAACTCAGTTCCAACAGTGACTTCCAAAATGTCAGCCATTGCATAGGAATTTCGGGGGACTCTGTTGGCAGATGGTGCATGCTGTGAGGTACTTGTTAGTATTGAATCGCTGTAACAGGTCCAGTTTATTTAATCATTTTATATCTCTCTCAGCTTATGGCAATTTTATTTCCAATATTTTGCAATCAACAGTGGCTATAACAATGTGCAAACCTAATGTAAATGCAGAATAAGTAACACTTTGCCTTTTCATAGAGATTACAACATCTGAAACTGTTCAGTTTAACCAGTTGAGGATCCTTAGCGTGCTACACATGGCCCCAAAACATATATGTAAACATTGATCAGAGGGGAGATAGAGAGATACAAAGTAACATTGTTTATAACCATTGATCAGAGGGAGATAGAGAGATACAAAGTAACATTGTTTATAAACATTGATCAGAGGGAGATAGAGAGATACAAAGTAACATTGTATATAAACATTGATCAGAGGGAGATAGAGAGATACAAAGTAACATTGTTTATAAACAGTGATCAGAGGGAGATGGAGAGATACAAAGTAACATTGTAGATAAACATTGATCAGAGGGAGATAGAGAGATACAAAGTAACATTGTTTATAAACAGTGATCAGAGGGAGATGGAGAGATACAAAGTAACATTGTTCATAAACATCGTTACTTTTGTATCTTTTTTGTTTTATTTATCTACAGATCAAAGGGATGAGCTTCCATCTGCATATGGCAGTTAAAGCAACTCCTTATTAATCTTTAGCTTAACCTAATTAGCCATAATTAACTCCTTCTTCCCCGTCTCGCCATAACTGATTTTTTCCTCATGGTTTTTTAAAATGTCTTTCTAACTATTAATAATTACATTTTTTTTTTTAATTTGTTTATTATTTTTTCTATTGTAATATTAAAAAAGCCTAATTTTGGATAAAAAAAAACTTTATTTCATGTGTGCTCTGTGCCAGAATCCTCATTTTAGTGACATTTTAACAAAGTTACTCCGGCCTATAGGCGGTGTGCTGGGGTGAGAGCTGAACTGGTTAATCCCAAATGTTACCGTTTCCATCGTAATATAAATAAATATAATTTTCACCTTCCGCGGAGTAGCCACATATTTGCCTGCAGGATCGGTGACCCGTCGTGAACATACTGTATATATTTGAGAGAATTTTATGTGGTCAGATTTCAGGAATGACTCTTACCTGACCTTTCCGTCGCACATAAAACCGCACAGCTGTCTCTGAGTCACTAAACAAGGATTTGTCTCCGGGTTCCTGAGTTTTACGGCCGGCCCCGTCACCGAAACTTCCATCCCATAAACCTCTCCGGTGCAGACATCCATCTTACAACAATAAATGTGGTTTAAAATGATGAGTGGAATAAAACGGTGTGGTGTCTCCTGGCTGTGGCCTGAGCTCGGCTTATGGAGCCGCATGGGATGTACAGATACTTATAGCGGAACTCCAGGAATACAGCTGTTTATAAACTGATTTTTCCTTTTGACAAATTAGTAATTTTATTCAGCCGGTCTTGTGATTCATTCACCTGTGTCAGGGATCAGCGCCATGTCCAGGACCTGCAGACCGCATTTCAGCACTACGGTCAGTTCCAGGACCCGCCCCCAGCCTGTGTTTGAAGGAATATAACACTAAAATAACACAATAATACACAGTTTTAGTTTTTTCATTCAACCTGCACAAATTGCATAGAACGCATTCCTCTGCTGCTTCCATTGTATCCTGATAGAGGCCGCCAAGCTGAACGGAGAGTGAGGAAATGCTTCCTCCTGCCTGCAGCAAACTGATCACTGGGGGAGGGGAGACTGAGGAAAGGCTTCCTCCTGCCTGCACAAGTCTGATCACTGGGGGAGGCGAGACTGAGGAAATGCTTCCTCCTGTCGGCAGCAGTCTGATGACATCATCTGAGCCCAGGCCGACCGTAGGTCTAGGACGGCCCTTTACTGATAAGAGGCGGAGCTTCTCTGAACAGTGATCCTGTCTCTGCATATGGTGACACGTCGGGATGTATTGATGGAGTTACTGACATGTCCTCTATGACCCAATAGACAGGAAGTTCACATGTCGGGTATATGACGGCTCTTTGCTCTCTGTGGTCATCCAGGATATCGGCAGTCTACAGATGGATGCGGTCCATCTCCTCCTACCTGCAGCAGATTGAGGACATCATCTCAGCCTAGGCACAGACTCTGAGTTGAGCTCCAGGACATCTTTGTAATGATAAAAGGTGAAGATTTTCTGAGCTGGGATACTCTTGCTGTACATTGTGACGTGTCCGGGGTGTATTCCCGCAGATATATACAGTTACTGGGAGGCTTTATTCAGAATATGACACATTTCTGCCCCTAGGCCGGAGTTCTTTATTCCTGAGAAAGGAAATGTTGTCGTCTATCCGCTCGGCGTGGCTTTTGCGGTTCCCCGTAGGAAGGATGATGAAGAGCGGGGGCCGTCTGCGTTTTGGGCGGATGAAGCGGAATAAATCCATCTCGTCTCTCCGAGCCGCGCGGCCTGTGAAGCCGATATAATCCGCCCTCCGTTCTGGCGGCTGAGAATCCCTGTTTGTTGTGCGCTCGCCGTAATCAGCGGGAACTTTGCGACTCTTCTTATAACCTGCTTCAGCGAGATCACAGGGCTCCGCTTCACTAAATTCTCTGCCCTCCTCTCCGCCAACAAGGTTCCTTTTCTGAGATCCGGAAATCACTAGAGAAGAAGATATTACCGGCAGCGGTCAAAGAACTGCGAGTCCGTATGCGGCCAATTTATAAAAACGTTCTTACATCGACTATATACTGGAAACATACATTCTGAAAGATTCACCCGTGTGTAAAGCTGCTCCGAGCTATTAATGATGCCATTGTTACAACGTTTGAACTCTAAATCAGTATTTTGACCACCATTTTTATGCATATTGTCCAACTCCGAGCTGTATAGATTTGAAGGCTTATTGGATGTCAGCATATCAGGTGATGTGTGTTTGTGTAATGAGGGGGGTGTGGCCTTAGGAGATCAGCGCCCTATATCAAGGTGCGCATAATGATTAGGCAGCTTCTTTTCCTCAGGAGGCAAAATGGGCCAAAAAAGAGATTTAACTGACTCTGAGAAGTCAAAAATTGTAAAATGTCTTTCAGAGGGATGCAGCACTCAGATATTGGGGGGGGGGGCAGCACTCAGATATTGGGGCGCGATCACCGAACCCTCAAACTTTTTGTTGCAAATAGTCAGCAGGGTCACAAGAAACGCGCTGAGAAAGGAAGACGCAAATGAACCGCCAAAGATCTGAGAAGAATGAAATGTGAAGCTCCCAGGAACCCGTCACCCTCCAGGTGCCGTCACCTACCTGGAGGGCCCAGAAGTACGAGGTGCTCAGAGACCCGGCCGAGGTGAGGAAACCCGACCACCACTGAACACACGTCAGGACCGGGCCAGGAAATATCTGAAGACGGATCTTACAAAGGTTTCATGGACTGATGAGATGAGAGGGACTCTGGACGGACCAGATGGATGGGCCCGTGGCTGGATCAGTACCGGGCACAGAGCTCCACTTCCACTCAGACACCAGCAAGGTGGGGTTGGGGTACTGGGGGGCCGGTATTAATAAAGATGAGCTAGTTGGACCTTTCCGGGTTGATGGACTCAAAATCAACTCCCAAACCTACTGACAGGTTTTAGAAGACACTTTCTTCAAGCCGTGGTCCAGGAAAAGGTCTGAGCATGATATGTACGCAGGACAATGCTCCATCACATGCATCCAATTACTCCACTGCGTGGCCCTAAAGGTGAAAGAATAATGACACGGCCGCCGTCCTCACCTGACCCGAACCCTACTGAGGACTTGTGGGCTCTTATACGGGAGATTTACGGTGAAGGAGAACAGTGCACCTCTCTGAACTGTATCTGGGGGGCCGTGGTTGCAGCTGCACAAAAAGTTGATGGAGATGAAGAAACAAACAGACTCCATGGACGGGGGGCTGAGGACTGAGACTCCATGGACGGGGGGCTGAGGACTGAGACTCCATGGACGGGGGGCTGAGGACTGAGACTCCATGGACGGGGGGCTGAGGACTGAGACTCCATGGACGGGGGGCTGAGGACTGA
>NW_017308528.1:180333-183354 GCF_000935625.1 Nanorana parkeri
AGACTCCATGGACGGGGGGCTGAGGACTGAGACTCCATGGACGGGGGGCTGAGGACTGAGACTCCATGGACGGGGGGCTGAGGACTGAGACTCCATGGACGGGGGGCTGAGGACTGAGACTCCGTGGATGGGGGGCTGAGGACTGAGACTCCATGGATGGGGGGCTGAGGACTGACACACTCCATTGGTGGGAGGCCGAGGACTGGCAGACTCCCGATCATCACCTTCTACTCCGACAACCAAACACAGGATTTCAGTCTGTATTAGGTGCACATTGTATGGGCCTAGGTGTGTGCACCCCCCTCCCAGTGATGGAGTTCAGGTGTCTCCAGTGAAGGGTCCTGTATACTCCATACAAAGACATTGTAGACAATGGAGCTCTTCCAGCCTTGTGGTCACAGTTTGGTGAAGACCCTTTTCTGTCCCACCATGACTGTCCCCTGTGTACAAAGCCAACTCCATACAGACACGGGGTGACCAGTTTGGTGGAGGAACTCGAGTGTCCTACACAGAGCCCTGACCCCAACCCGACTGACCTCAACCCTTCTGGACACCTTTGGGATGAATTGGAATGCCGATTGTGAGCCCGGGTCTTCTGATCCAACATCAGGACCCGACCTCACACATGGGACGAATTCCCACAGACACCCTCCAAAATCTTGTGGAAAGTCTTCCCAGAAGAGTGTAGGATGTTCTAGCTGCAAAGTGGGCCAACTCATGTATTGGGTGAGCAGAGATGGGCATGGTGAGAAGTCCAATCAGAGAAGTTGGGGATTGATTAAATCCATACAGACACGGTGTGACCAGTTTGGTGGAGGAACTCGAGTGTCCTGCACACAGCCCCGACCTCAACCCTACTGAACACCTTTGGGATGAATTGGAACGCCGATTGTGAGCCGGGTCTTCTCATCCAACATCAGGACCTGACCTCACACATGGGACGAATTCCCACAGACACCTTTCAAAATGTTGTGGAAAGTCTTCCCAGAAGAGTGGAGGATGTTCTGGCTGCAAAGCGGGGCAAGTCTTATATTGGATGAGGAGAGATGGGGATGGTGAGAAGTTGATGAGAGTTGGGCATTGATTGAATCCATACAGACACGGTGTGACCAGTTTGGTGGAGGAACCCGAGTGTCCTGCACAGAGTCCTGACCCCAACCCTACTGAGCACCATTGGGATGAATTGGAATGCCGATTTTGAGCCAGATCTTCTCACCCAACATCAGTACCGGACCCCAACCCTACTGAACACCTTTGGGATGGACTGGAACACCAATTATGGGAAATGTCTTCTTGTCCTATATCTGTACCTGACCTCGGAAATGGGCAAATTTCCGAAGTCTAATAGACAACATCCGAAATCTTCACCTGTACAGAGCCCCGGCGTCTTTTTGTGTTTTTTTTTGGCATGAACTGTGTGATCACACGAGGAAAGTGTCCTGCACACAGCCCCGACCTCAACCCTACTGAACACCTTTGGGATGAATTGGAACGCCGATTGTGAGCCGGGTCTTCTCATCCAACATCAGGACCTGACCTCACACATGGGACGAATTCCCACAGACACCTTTCAAAATGTTGTGGAAAGTCTTCCCAGAAGAGTGGAGGATGTTCTGGCTGCAAAGCGGGGCAAGTCTTATATTGGATGAGGAGAGATGGGGATGGTGAGAAGTTGATGAGAGTTGGGCATTGATTGAATCCATACAGACACGGTGTGACCAGTTTGGTGGAGGAACCCGAGTGTCCTGCACAGAGTCCTGACCCCAACCCT
Source organism: Nanorana parkeri (assembly GCF_000935625.1). NCBI lineage: Eukaryota > Metazoa > Chordata > Amphibia > Anura > Dicroglossidae > Nanorana > Nanorana parkeri. Next base: position 182,105 of record NW_017308528.1, read on the forward strand.
ACTGAGCACCATTGGGATGAATTGGAATGCCGATTTTGAGCCAGATCTTCTCACCCAACATCAGTACCGGACCCCAACCCTACTGAACACCTTTGGGATGGACTGGAACACCAATTATGGGAAATGTCTTCTTGTCCTATATCTGTACCTGACCTCGGAAATGGGCAAATTTCCGAAGTCTAATAGACAACATCCGAAATCTTCACCTGTACAGAGCCCCGGCGTCTTTTTGTGTTTTTTTTTGGCATGAACTGTGTGATCACACGAGGAAGGATTGCGGGTTTTTTAGCTCCCGCCACTTTGTTTTAATGCTCAGCAATAGACACGTGCGATTCGTTTCGTTACGAATCAAAATTCGTACGAATTTCCTGACATTCGTAAATTCGGAAGCATCCGAAATCCGAATAGCAGTTTCCGAATTTATATCTGAAATACGAAATTCCGTTAACGAATTTCGGATCCGAATTTCGTTGAAACGGGAACTAATATTACCCCTGTGACTGAGGTTGAACAACATGACAAGATTTTATTTTTTTTATCCGAAATACGAAATTCCGTTACCATCGACTCCAATATTAACAAAGGTATTTTTGCTTTTTAACTTCATCATAACGAATGTTCGTAAAGTTACGAAAATGTGCCGAAACTAACGAAAATTCCTATTTCATACGAATCCGGATTGATTTTCGGACACGAATTATGAAATACGAAATAACGGATATTCCGAAACGAAACAAAAGACATTTTTTGACGGCGCACAAGTCTACTCAGCAATGAATTGTGGAATTTTATATCTGAGCCCTGAGCCCGTGGGATCCACCTTGTCCCGAATCCTCTCGGAATCTGGCTTTTCCTTTCTCTCGTCTCACTTTCGATCTGATTATTCCATCTGACATCAGACCGATTCCTTGAATAATACGAAGAGACTTGTGATCTCCCCGGATCCTCGAGTGCCGCTCAGCAGCTTTGCAGTTCATTCATCCTCCATCCCGGTCCCGAGTCATCCATTATTTATAAATGACTCGGCCGCCCGCAGCGTCTAACATGCTCATATTAATTGCTCGCACTGCAATCAGGCTGATCGGGAAAAACAGAATTATTATTCAGCTCTTTGTCGTTTCTGTGCGGCCGCAGGAGCGAGGAATACACGCGGCTCACTTGTGTTTACTTACTCAATCGATTGCTACTCATTCATAGCGCTCACCTGTTCCGCAGCGCAGTACAGAGATCACTGAGCCAGTCACATCAGT
>NW_017308529.1:0-654 GCF_000935625.1 Nanorana parkeri
AAGCACGTCCTCACTCAGCCATGCTCAGGCCACGCCCCCTCGAAACTGTTTATTTTTAAAAAAATTAGGTAATTTTTCCTTAATATAGTAAAAAAATAAAAACCCCAGTGGTGAATAAATACCACCAAAAGAAAGCTCTATCTGTCCCCAAAAAAAGGGTATAAAATTCATGTCAGTACAGCGCTGCATGAAGGAATAAATGTCAGTCAAAGTACCGCGGCGCTGAATACTGAAAAATGGCCGGGCCAGGAAGGGGGTGTAACACCGCGGATGTCAACTGGTTAAAGGAGAATTGAAAAAAAAATGGCTTTAATATCACTTTGAGGAGCAGCATCACAGCGCAAAACAGTAGTGACTGGTTAGAAAAACCCATCCAAACCATACTTGGCCATCAGGCATCGAAGAAAACTACACACATACAAACATTTACTGGTCGCAGTTCTCAGATGTCTGTGGGATCCTTTAATTTCCACAATGTTGCCAGTTGTGATATTATCGCAGTGCATTGGACAATACTATCATGGCAATAGCAGCTCTAATAATTCCACAAGTTTTGGTTCCTGTAGACCAGGGGTGGCAAACACAAGGCCCGCGGGCCGAATCCGGCCCGCCGGACCTTGTAATGTGGCCCGCACAGCAGCCCGGGCTGGGTCG
>NW_017308529.1:1783-1998 GCF_000935625.1 Nanorana parkeri
GGGGGGCGGGGGGAGTTTGGGGAGTAGAAGTGTATTAGGCTGCATTCACACCTTTATTTTAGGTGCAATTAGGGATTTCTGCGTCAGGAACTTGCGTTTTCCTGCAACAGAAATCCCTAAATTGGCGTTTTACAAATGGCAGCTGTCACCTAAGTTAATGATCAGGTGACGGAAGTTGCATGTAAACCCCTGCCCCCCGCATGTTAAGAAACGTG
>NW_017308529.1:2095-2898 GCF_000935625.1 Nanorana parkeri
ACGTATCATTACATGCGGTGTGCATGCGTTTACATGGAGCTGCTGTCACCTGATCATTAACTTGACTAGGTGACAGCTGTCACTTGAAAACGCCAGATTAGGGATTTCTGCTGCAGTCTGAGCAGTCTCCAATAAAGTTTCTTGTGGATGTTTTCAAGGCTAGTTATTACTTAAATTATTATTAAAACCAGTAGCAACTGAATGCAGAGGCAACTATTTATGATAATAAAGAGTAGATGCATAGTCCTATACAACCGGCCCTTTGAGGGTAACCATACTGCTGATGCGGCCCCCGATGAATTTGAGTTTGCCACCCCTGCTGTAGACAGTACGGAAAATGATCAGCACTATGAACCTGCTATGATCCGCCACTATGAGGGTCCTCGGTAGGAAAATATATTGCTAACAATAAACCTCAACTGTCACAATAATGAGTTCTGCATATATTAAAGTTTTGGCATCACAAACATGTTTTTTTTTTAAATCATTTACTGTATATTTCTAATCTTTTTAGCTTTTTCAGAGAAACCTAAACCTTCGGGAGGTGAGTACATTTCTTGTTGAATTTTTAATGAGACAAAAACGGAAATAGTATGACAGCCGCTATGGGGCCCGAGGCACGGCGGGGCCCGGCCAGGACATCTCCCTGATGCCATGCGGGCCGCCTGGGTCGCTATGGCATCTTGCTCGGACAGCCAGGCTGCCGGCTGTCACTGGCGGCTGTGAGGAGGAACGCTCCGTTCCTTCTCACAGCCGCTGCTGAGTTGGTGACAACCAGCAGCTTCGCAGGAGGTGGCTGGGCC
>NW_017308529.1:3429-4313 GCF_000935625.1 Nanorana parkeri
GGGTGACACCAAAATGACTCACAGTCACTTTGGTGTCACCCCCCTCTGAAAAGTCGGGCGCTCGATCATGGACCGAACGCCCGACAGTATCAGGACAGAGGAGGGGACCCGGAGACATACCTCATCCCGCCGGGTGACTGTCCCCTCCTCTCTCTGCCGGCGTCCATAACCAAGAGGGCCACCGGCAGGTATCAGAATACTGCCGCGCGTGCGCGATGACGTCATCACGCACGCGCGTGGTGACATCACACGCATGCGCATTGACGTCTCGGTGGGGTGACACTCGGTTACCGCTCCGGGTGTCACCCAGCCTCGGGACGCCACTGCTTGCACGCCCTGTATAGGTGCCAGGAGCCAGAATGAGACGTCAGTCCGGCTAAGCTGAAATGCAGAAGGACGATGACTCAGCCGATCCAACATATGGATCGGCTGAGGTGAAGCTCCAGCAGCTCGCTCGCTGCTGTTCGCCCCTATTCTCTCTTTAAAAGAAGGGCTGCTGTGACCATTTAAACCCATGTCGTGCAGTCCATTTGTTTATTGGCAATTTAATTAGGGGATGGAATTAAAGTCAAGTCAAGGTGCTGTATACTGTATATCTGATTGAGTACATTTCTGAATCTCTTTTCTTTTTCAGATGTGGAGACTGATGATGGATCCGACCATACTTCCGAGGTGATTTCAGATAAACATTTACCTTATGTACACAGTCCTTGGTTGACCATATTTGCACCTTCGGTCTATACAGTTGTGTCCCTCCTGACGCTGCCCTTTAACATAACAGCCATCTGGATATTCCTGTTCAATATCCATCTGAAGAAACCCTCAGTGGTCTTTATGTTTAAAGGAGAACTGTGGGGGGGGGGGGGGGGGCTTTTCACTACCTT
>NW_017308529.1:4460-7721 GCF_000935625.1 Nanorana parkeri
GGAGGGTGCTTTTCACTCACCTCATAGTTCTAGCCGACCTGTGACAATGAGACTGTCACAGGTCGGCTCAGTAGATCGGGAGGTGAGCGAACACATAGCGGCGCTCACTCACCTCTCGAGCCGTGACAGGGGAGGGGCTGGATTCCCCCTCCCCGCTCCGATCCGCCAGCGCTGACTGGCGGAACGGACGGGGGAGGGTACAGCTGGCTCTGCCTCTAGATAGGCAGAGCCAGCTGTCACTCACGCAGCTGGGCGGATCTCGACATCGATGTCGGGATCCGCTCCAGCTGCGGCGTCTCAGTATACCGCGAGCTGTAGCTTACCCTAAGGAGAACTGTGGGCAAAAGCCCTGACACCATAGTTCTCCTTTAACTTGGCGGTCGCTGATGTCCTCTTCGTCACTTTTAACATAGTTTACCGATTTTCCGGAAACAACTGGGTCATCGGAGAAGGGATGTGCCGCTTCGTCACGGCGTCATTTTACTGCAACATGTACTGCTCCGTCCTGCTCATGGCCAGTATCAGCGTGGACCGCTTCCTGGGTGTAGTTTACCCGTTTCAGTCTCTGACATGGCGCACAGTGGGCCGAGCCTGGCTGGTCTGTCTCGTCATCTGGATGGTTTCCTTCGCCAGCAATGTGCCGCTTCTCTTAAACAAACTGACCGTTCACTTTTCCCGTTTGAACATCACGACTTGTTACGACATGCTGGAGCTGGAAGACGTTCAGGGTTTTTACTTTCATTATTTCATCGCTTTTATTTCCGCTTTCTTTCTGTTGCCTTTTATTGTTACAACGTTCTGTTACGTTGTGACCATCCGAAGCCTGAGCACACTGAAATCGGCAAACCCAAACAAAAGGTCCCGATCCATCTTCCTTTGTGTCACAGTACTTTTTGAATTCGTCATGTTTTTTGGCCCCACCAATGTCATCTTTTTCATTTATTATCCGAGTTTCCATAAGTCATTCGGCAACACTCTGTATTTTGCCTACATGATCTCGGGCTGTCTCGGTAGCATCAGCTGTTGTCTTGATCCTATTATCTACTATTACGGCTCTTCCAGGTGTAGGAGACTAGTGTACAGGTTGGTGTGCTGTGACAAATCTATGGATGACCACCTAGAGACATACGACTCTTCAAGGACCACAGGAAGGATGACTTCTACCCAAACTCTGTAGAGCTGGGACCTGAAGCTGTTCCTTGCTTGAAGAATGGGTGTGGCAACTTGCAACCGCCTCTTCCTTGCTTCTTCCCATTGAGGAAAGGAACGGGTTGGCTCCATCCCGCTAATCCAGGGGTAGGCAACCTTGGAACTCCAGCTATTGGGGAACGTCAAGTCCCATGACCCATTGCAAGACTCTGACAGCAACAGACATGATGGGATTTGTAGATTCATCGCAGGTGGAGCGCCAAGGTTGCCTACTTTATCCCACTTTATCAACCTCCATGTTTCCGGACAATTCTGTGTTGGTGATGCTGTATGTCTACTTTAGCCTACGGGGCAAAAGATGTCAGTATAATAATCAGCTATACAATACCAATGAGCAATCGACTTAAGGAAAGTTAACTATGTGATTCTCATTTCACATTTGGGTTTGCAAAAGGAGTTTGGTGCACACAAAGTGGATTTATATCCTTGGTGATTATTAAGTAATAGATTTAAATGTCCGGAGTTCAGCGTTCTGTAAAGCAATTAAAGTATAAATATTTAAGAATGCAACAAATGACCATCATTACTGGCAGACATTGGTTGGAGATATATTAGCAGTTTCCTTTTACTTAGTTCTTGTAACAATTACACATTTTATATCATGTGTTTATATGTTCAGCACTCGGGATGCACCGGTTTTTCGGTATAGAGTGCGAGTACCGATATTTTGCTTTCGGTACTCGCCCACATGGAGTACCCCTACCGGTGCTTCCGATGGCATAGGGCCGACTTCCCGGGCAATCAGGAAGCTGGACGGCGAGTAATGACATGCCACCAGACTGCACGGGAAGCCGGCTGCATGGCTTTTGGCCGGCTAGATTGTGATTGGCCTGGAAACCAGCTTCCCAGCCAATCAGCATTTAGCCGGCTTCCCAACCAATCAGGAAACCCGGGCGGCGAGCAATCACCCGCCTCCCGGCCCCCTGATTAGTTGAGTCGCCGGCTCCATGCTGATTGGCTGGAAAGCCGGCTTCCCAGCCAATCAGCAAGGAGCTGGCTGTTCGGCCCACATGATGCTGATGGATCGGGAAGCCGGCTTCCCGGCCAATCAGGAAGCCGGTAGGCGGGTCATTACTCGCCGCCAAGCTTCCTGATTGCACAGGATTCTAGCTCCATGTTCCCCTACGGCACTATCGGTCAGAGGAAAACTTCCTCTGACCAGGGGTTCCTGTATCGGGGAAGGTATCGGAGCATTTGGGCGAGTACGAGTCCTCCCCCAAATATTCGGTACCGGCACCGAAACTAGTATCGGTATTGGTGCATCTCTATTCAGCACTGAATAATTTATGTTGTACTCACAATTTTTTTTTTTTTTTTAACAATATATTTTTATTAAGTATAAAGAGCAGGTGCATACAGAGTCCAAAACAGTAGGTTGAATACACATGTCGACATAACAGTAAGATCGGTAGTGTCAGAGGACTTATCAGCCGGCATGTACAAACAGTCATCTCAATACGCTAGTCAGTGGAAAGAAACAGGCTTACAGCTCGGTATAAGTAAGGAATGCGACATAAAATAACAAAAATAAATAAGAAAGAGAGGAAGAGCGAGGGGAAGGCATAGAGTACCATGCCTATCCCTCAACAGGTATGAGGTATTAACTGAGGTATGAACTGCGCTTAGATACTTTAATTATCTGGTCGGGGATAAGGATAGGGAGCTTAACATGTAGGGGGAGGGAAGGACAAGACTATGGAAAGGGTCTATGTAATTTGCCATATTACCTGAATGTATATTAGACTTCAAAGTAAAGCTACTCAGTATATGGTACGCTGTTAGACAGAGACTTGTACCAGCAAGTGTAGGTCAAATACATTTTTTCAGTCTACGGGGTTGTGTTCAGGGGGGCCCTGAGAGGGGGGCCGGGGGGCCCTGAGAGTGGGGCCCTGTGAGAGTGTGCTGGTTTGATTTTTTTTTTACTCACAGGCTCCTTGGTGTGTGGAGAGCTGAGAGGAGAGCTAGCTGGCCTCTTGGAAAGGTCCTTTGAATGCAGAGGTGAAGTGCTGTTGTTGTCATCCATGTCAGAGTCCTGGCTGCCGCTGTGTGAGG
>NW_017308529.1:7841-8115 GCF_000935625.1 Nanorana parkeri
AAGAGTGTGGGGGGGGAGGGGGGCGCATTGTAGAATCTGGCCCTGGGGCGGCAGGGAGAGTAAATCCCTGACCATACACATACCTTGTTCTTGCAGTCTTCTCTTCCTTAGCAGCGGGGGGGAGGGGTAGCGATTTGCATATGAATGGGTCGCGATATTTACATATGAATGGGTCGCGGCTTATTAATATGCAAATTTACTTTTTTTATAGTTTTTATCTTATTATTGTTTATTTTTTATAATTATTTTTTACTTTTTAATCACCTTTTTATTT
>NW_017308529.1:12758-24194 GCF_000935625.1 Nanorana parkeri
CTGGACCGGTCTTCAAGGTCTGCTATCTTATCCTGGAGCTTTTGAAGCATATGTTGTTGATCAGAATAGGCATCAACCATGCTATTATATGCTGATGCATAGTCACTCATTCTGGCTTCAATGTGATCTGTACGTTCCCCTATCTCATGAACTTGAGATTGCAGGGAAGTGAAGGAAGTTTTGAAATCATGTTGAAGTTCGGATCTAAGTGACAGGAGCATAAGTTTGATGCTGGCTTCTGAGGCGGGGGTGTGTTCAGGGGGGCCCTGATGAGAGGGGGGCCGGGGGGCCCTGAGAGTGGGGCCCTGTGAGAGTGTGCTGGTTTGATTTTTTTTTTACTCACAGGCTCCTTGGTGTGTGGAGAGCTGAGAGGAGAGCTAGCTGGCCTCTTGGAAAGGTCCTTTGAATGCAGAGGTGAAGTGCTGTTGTTGTCATCCATGCAGGGCCGGACTGGGACTAAAAATAGGCCTGGGCATTTTAGACTGAGCAGCCCAATCATGTGACCACCAACAGGCCCCACCCCTCACAACAGGGGGCAGAGCCAAACACAGAAGCGCAGGTTGGCGAAGAAGGTTGGCGGGGAGGGGGGCGCATTGTAGAATCTGGCCCTGGGGCGGCAGGGAGAGTAAATCCCTGACCATACACATACCTTGTTCTTGCAGTCTTCTCTTCCTTAGCAGCGGGGGGGAGGGGTAGCGATTTGCATATGAATGGGTCGCGATATTTACATATGAATGGGTCGCGGCTTATTAATATGCAAATTTACTTTTTTTATAGTTTTTATCTTATTATTGTTTATTTTTTATAATTATTTTTTACTTTTTAATCACCTTTTTATTTAATTTTTTTTTTTTTTTAAATCAATGTAATTTTTTTTGTCCACCTAACTTTATTGCTATCACACAGGAGATAACAATCCCCTGTGTGATAGCAAGGTAGACGGCTACTTCCTCTGGCATCAATCCACATTAACATGTGGACGCCGGAGGAAGTATCTGACAGCTGGGGGGACTGTACTTAGGAGCATAGGAAATAACTACTTTATTACTCTGCTCCTCCCGGTTAACACAGAGTAGAGGCTGTGACAGCTCTTGCCTCACCAAGTTAGGTTACACAAGCAGTGGGGAAGCCCGCTGCCGTGTAACCTAACTACCTGTCAAAAGTCGGATGCAGCGCCGCCTGTAATTACCAGGCAGCGCTCCGTCCATGACAGGTTACACGGCGGGGAGGCTTTCCATGACAGGTTACACGGCGGGGAGGCTTTCCATGACAGGTTACACGGCGGGGAGGCTTTCCATGACAGGTTACACGGCGGGGAGGCTTTCCATGACAGGTTACACGGCGGGGAGGCTTTCCATGACAGGTTACACGGCGGGGAGGCTTTCCATGACAGGTTACACGGCGGGGAGGCTTTCCATGACAGGTTACACGGCGGGGAGGCTTTCCATGACAGGTTACACGGCGGGGAGGATTTCCATGACAGGTTACACGGCGGGGAGGCTTTCCATAACAGGTTACACAGCGGGGAGGATTTCCCTGATATGTAACCTGTTACAAGCCGCTCTGAATGGAGAAAAAGCTGTCAGCTTCAGACTTGCCTCACCTGCCTCCCCTGACCGCACGTCCCTGCTGTGATCTCTGTGACATGTAATAAATACCTGGAGGTGTTACACTGAGACATTGCTTAGCACACATGCATTGACATATCGGACACCAGGTCCACTTTGACTATTAACAATGCTTTGTCAGCCATCAAGATGCAGTATTATTATTATTACATAGGATTTATATAGCGCCAACAGGTTGCGCAGCGCTTTACAATATAAGGAAGACATTACAGTTACAATACAATTCAAGACAAGATGGTAAGGAGGGCCCTGCCCCTGAGGGCTTACAATCTAAAAGAGGAGAGGGAAATGATACATGAGGAGGTAGCTGTGGGAATGAATTATGTGAGAATGTGAAGGTTCAGTGGTTAGGTTGAGGTGGGATAGGCTTCCCTGAAGAGATGAGTCTTTAGGGAACGCCTAAAGGCAGTCAAGGTGGGAGATAGACGGACAGGTTGGGGTAAGGAGTTCCAGAGGATGGGAGAGACTCTAGAGAAGTCCTGGAGGCGAGTATGGGAGGAGTGGACAAGGGAGCTGGAAAGCAGGAGGTCAATGGATGAGCGGAGGGGACGGTTAGGGTGATACTTTGAGACAAGGTCTGAGATATATCCGGGGGCGGAGTTGTGGATGGCTTTATAGGTGACTGTTAATATTTTGAATGTTATCCTCTGGGCGAGTGGAAGCCAGTGGAGGGATTGGCAGAGGGGGGATGCAGACACTGAGCGGTTGGTAAGGTGAATGAGTCTGGCAGCTGCATTCATGTAAGACTGAAGGGGGGGATATCCTGTGTAGTGGAAGGCCAGTACGGATGAAAGTGTTTTGTGCAGTTGAATATAATAACCTTTTATCTTTCAGTTTTTTTAGATGTCACGATTGGCAGAGTAAAAGTAACCGGACCTCCATGCGGATTCCAGATAACGTTTTAGCTTTTCTTCAAAGCCGTTGGTTGACCAGATTTGTACCTTCAATCTATACGGTTGTGTTCCTCCCGTCACTGCCTCTAAATGTGATGGCGATCTTCACATTCCTATTCACAATCCAAGTAAAGTCACCGGCAGTGGTCTTCATGTTGAACTTGGCGCCCGCTGATGTCCTCTTCGTCACCGTGCTGCCTTTTGACATCGTTTACCGCTTCCCTGGAAACAATTGGGTCATCGGAGAAGGGATGTGCCGCTTCGTCACTGCGGCGCTCTACGGCAACATGTACTGCTCCGTCCTGCTCATGACCAGTATCAGCGTGAACCGGTTCCTGGCGGTGGTCTATCCCATGCAGTCTCTTTCATGACGCACTGTGGGCAGAGTCTGGCTGGTCTGTCTCTTCATCTGGATGGTGTCCATCACCGTGCCGCTTCTCGTGAGCAAGCTAACGGTTTATGTCGAAAAGCTGAACATCACCACTTGTTACGAACTGCTGAAACGGACAGTCTTGCAGAATTTTTATCTTCCTTATTTCACCACTTATATCTCCGTTTTCTTTGTGTTGCCTTTTATCATCACAGCTTTCTGTTACCCATTGACAGCCCCTTTAAAAAGTCCCGGTCCGTGCTCCTCTGCGTGACGGTGCTTTGTGAATTTATCTTCTGCTTCGGCCCGAGCAACATCATCTTTTTAGTTTATTATCTGACTTTAGAAAAGCCAGTTGGCAACTCCATGTTTTTTGCCTACACCCTCTCGGTCTGCGTTGGCAGCATCAGCTGTTGTCTTGACCCTGCTATCTATTATTTTGGGTTTTCAAAGTATAAGAAGCACACCTACAGCCTCATGTGTTGTGGCAAATCTAAAGCTGTCCAAAAAAGCTCCTCGGGAATCACAGGTGGGGAGTCTAGCGGCATTTTACTGCAACATGTACTGCTCCGTCCTACTCATGACCAGTATCAGCGTGGACCGGTTCCTGGCGGTGGTCTATCCCGTGCAGTCTCTTTTATGGCGCACAGTGGGCAGAGCCTGGCTAGTCTGTCTCTTCATCTGGATGGTGTCCATCACCGCCACCGTGCCGCTACTCATGAGCAATCTAACGGTTCATATTGACCACCTGAACATCACCTCTTGTTGCCACACGCAGGAACCGGAGGACGTTCAGAGTTTTTACTTTCCTTATTTCACCACTTATATCTCTGTTTTCTTTGTGTTGCCTTTTATCATCACGGCTTTCTGTTACGCTGCGACCATCCGAAGTCTGAGCTCGCCCACCATTGACAGTCCCTTTAAAAAGTCCCGGTCCGTGCTCCTCTGCGTGACGGTGCTTTGTGAATTTATCTTCTGCTTCGGCCCGAGCAACATCATCTTTTTAGTTTATTATCTGACTTTAGAAAAGCCAGTTGGCAACTCCATGTTTTTTGCCTACACCCTCTCGGTCTGCGTTGGCAGCATCAGCTGTTGTCTTGACCCTGCTATCTATTATTTTGGGTTTTCAAAGTATAAGAAGCACACCTACAGCCTCATGTGTTGTGGCAAATCTAAAGCTGTCCAAAAAAGCTCCTCAAGAATGACAGGTGGGGAGTCTAGTGGCTGTACGTTGTAGACCCGCTGGGACCCGCTGTTCTTGAGGCTCATTGGTCAGACACATGCATGCCAGATTCCAAGGAGGTGAACTCTGAATTCTTTTGACACTTTTTGAAAGTTGTGGCTGAGTGGAAGTGGAAGGTCATGTTTACCCGTAAAGCAGATCTCTAGGCAAAAATAACTAAATTAAAAGATAAAAAAAAACAAAAACAGCTTTTGCTGCAATATTCACCTTCAAGCCAGGGATTTCCCTTGCAGTACTTTTTTCCTGCCACTAGATGTCCTCATTCTGATGGCCATCATCATTTAGCCCTCGTTCACACCTGAACGTTTTGTAGCGCGCTCTACGCTCGACGAATGCTCTACAAAACGCTCAAAAATATAAATCCCATTGTATTCAATGGTCTCGTTCCCACCTTGGCGTATTTCCGCCAGGGCCCCAACGCGCTACAAAACGGCCCACGCCTGAAAAGGTACAGGTACTACTTTGGGCCGCTTTGTTGCGCGTTTTCATTGGGATACAGCCAAGTAGCCTTCGGAAACGCGCGACGGTCGCGCGACTTTTTTACCGCGTGACAGACGCGCATATGCAATACGCCTAGGTGGAACGAGACCTTAACGCCCTTCATCTAAAACAAGGTCAACCTGCACCCACCCCCAGACTGTGGCTAAGCAGTGAAAGGAGAAGCAGCACCGTGAGGAGCTCATTCCACAGTTCTCATTCCACAGTCAGATACTGTACAATACTGCAGCCTGTGTCTCTGCTAGGAGACACAAATGCATACACACAATAGGTTGGACTTTGGATTTATGTCTTTATTCAACCTCAAAATACTATGTAACTATACTATGTAACTATGTAAGATTCACCCCTCTATTTGAATTGCCATGGTCGCTCCAATGCTTAGGTTTTGATTGGTTGGTTTCCTGAAGATAGAAGAGGACAGGGAAGCAGATCCCTGACCTAGAAAGCAGAAATCCTTGTCTACTTTCATCATTGTTCAGTTGAACTCAAGAAAGATATAAAATAATACAACTTTGTATTCATGAATAGTTCATTAATACATCATAAAGGTACCTAATTATAAAAACATGTGTAGGGCCCTGTACCCGGCAGATATCTGTGAACGTTGCGAATAATGCCAAAAACAAACTTTCCTAATGTATTTTCAGTTCAGGAAATGCTCCTAAGCCATTTTAATGGGCTGTTCATTTTATTTTGACTGGAGTTCTACTTTAAAGAGACCCTGTCACCAACTTAAAAAATTGCAAGTAAACGGACATAAATATAAAGTATTTCAATACTCACTTGCAGTGCTTTCTGCATAAACTATTTGTATTCACTTGCAATGTGCCTTTGGACTTTGACTAATCCAGGAAGAGTCAACTCACTGGCACAGCCCCCTCCCTCCTAGCACATCATAGCACGCATAAGCCGCATTAATTGCACATATAATATAATGGGAATATTTTTGTGGAAATAAATAGTCTGGCGACAGGGTCCCTTTAAGTGACGACGTCATTTCTAACCAGATATAAAGTCTTATCTATATATATACATACACACACAGTGTTACAATTATAGTGTTACATACTTTCATGTTACTTTGCATTGAATGTTTATCCATCAAACATATAAGTGTTACCTGAAATCATCATTGATCACTGAAATGCCATTAATTATACCCATTAAGAGAAAATAATAAACAAACATTTGCGGGTTCAATTCGGCACTTTTTTTTTTATTAATATGCATGATAAATAAATAAATATACAGTTGCAATCAAAATTCTTTAACCCACTTTGCACATCAGGTTTATTAGAAAAATGTACAGACTTTCAGCTGTTTGCAGTAAACAAATAAAATAAAAGCAATTGAAAAATGTTTCAAGTGGTTTTCCCAAATTCATCTGAAAATGAAGCATTGAATGGCTTCTGCAGTCTCAGAATGATTCAACTCCTTCATCGCGAAGATCTTTAGTATTAAGTAGATCACCATTTAAGAAACTCTTGGACGATTTCCTTGGAGATTATAACATACAGGGGTGCAGGTACTGCTAAGAGGAAATTCACACATGGACTCATACACACGCACACACCATCTCAATGCATACACGCAATAGGTTGGACTTGATGGACTTGTGTCTTTATTCAACCTCAAATACTATCTAACTATGTAACCATTGTGCTGGTTTGACCTGATGCCAACGTGATGCATAGCCAGACACCAGCTTCTGGTAGCGTTCCAGAGGAATCTTAGCCCATTCGTCGTGAGTAGAGATGGTCCCGATGTTCGAGTCCAGCAAGAGTTCGACTGGAACATCGGCAGTTCGGGTGTTCGACTAATTATCAGGGCGTTTGGCGGGCGAACACCCCACAGGGTACTGCGCACCACACAGTGCCTTGTGAAGCCATGATTGGGTAAAGCAATTGCACCTGACCAAGGGTCAGGTGCAAGACTTTGCCCAATCATGCACTCTAAGAGCCATCATTGTGCAAAGTAATGATGACTTTGCCCAATCATAGCTCACAGCTACGTCCCAGCCCCCACACTATATAAGGCTGCTGACACCACAGCCTTATGTAGTGTGTTGCTGGAGGTAATGATAGAGTTAGGTGTAGTGTAAGCTAACTGGTGTCAGTGCTTTATACAGCATGTTAGTGCTATATACAGTACTCTGTATATAAAGAAAAGAAGGGAAGAATGGGAGGAAAGAAGGAAGAAAGGGAGGGAGGAAAAGAAGGGAGGGAGGTTAGAACAAAAAGAAATGAGGTAATGAAGAAAAGAAGTAAGGAAGGGAAGGAGGAAAGGAAACAAGGAAGAAAGTGAGAAAAGGGGGGAGAAGAAAGAAAGAGAGAGAGAGAGAAAGAAAGAAAGAAAGTTTTGAAAAATAAATTATTTGAAAGGGATTTTATTAACACTTTTGTAATTATTTTACACCCATTAAGCTAGTTTTCTGCAATGTTCTCCGTTAATTATAAATTTGTGGTGGAACTGAGAGGAGCCATATTCAGTACATTAGAGTTGATCCTCTCATATCTTCCAAACCTCCAAAATAAACAATTTATAAAGATCGCCTCCTCCTCCTTCCTCTCAGAAGGGGGGATATTCCCTGATTGATATATTGAAAAGTGATATCATAACACAATCGTTACATATTAGATCTCTGTAGACTTTCCATTTATTGTTAGGGCTTCGTCTAGATGGCGACCATATTCCTGTTATCGCTCTTCTTTCTTAGAGTCATCAACTTACGGAGCGTGGACTGCAGCAATGGGACATCAGGTAAACAACTTGTATATTGGCTTTTTAGGGCTTGTATCGATGGGAAAATGGAGTGTGCTGTCAGGGGCATTTAGCTTGCATTTGAGATCAGTATGAGATGCTTCTAAGTTCCTTCGCAGATGCATATGACCTTCTTCTAAACTGCAAATCACAGGAGGGAAAAGCAGATCAGATGCAAATGCCCATTTACACCGCTTCTAAAGGGAATTGGGGAAGGGGGTGTTGGAAATTACTTTCAAGCACCTCTTAAAGTAATACAAGACTAGTGTGTAACATTTGTGTAGGGTTAATCAGCACATTGCATTACAAAATTGTTTTCAGCAAAGGCCACATCTGCTTACCTTTTGAGCATTTTGAAGCTGCATCCACATACTTCCTCGGCAACGCTCTGGGTGGGGAGTGCACTCTCTCTCACAACATCGCAAAGGGTCAACTGATACACTCATCAGGACTATGTGTCCCATCATTCATTGTGCATTGCACGCACAATCTCGTTGACAGAATTGTGGCCATCGGGTGACATTGCCTGTGCGTGTCAGGAGTTAGCACGCCACCCAAAAGTTTGCTATATTGCACAAATATAATGAAGATTCACAAAATATAATAGGCAATATTAAGGTAAGGTAGAAGGGAAAAAGCGCATTTGACCTAGCTCTGTAGGTCTACCTCCCCAGGTGAGCACTCACTTGTTGTCATCACATCCTTACCTGAGAGTTATATGCAGATTGGCTGCGAATCATCTGAAGGATTTTTTTTGCACAATCACCATTGTTTGCTTTTGTTTTTTCCTTGAGACTTTTTATTGTCTATATTGCTTTTTTTGTCTTTGTGTAGATATTTTCTATGCCTCATTTGTTTGAAGGCTCATATATGTGACCCACTTATATATGTTTCAATTTATTAGATATGTATGATTATTAGCTCGGCACAATATTGTTTTTCATATTGTTTTTCACATTTTTCAGATATTTAGTTATATCCTTAGTGCTCGGTAGCTCTTATTTCCACATTACACTTACTGGCGCTGATCACCTTTATTGTTTATTTTTATTATTAAGGTAGTATCCACTATAAATACTAGGGTTGCACAGATACCAAGTACAGTACTCGGTACAAGTACGAGTATATGTACCGATACTTTTGAGCTCCAAGACTAGACTAGAGAAAAATTCAAAAATTAGGAGGCAGCTGCCATTTGTAAGGAGCACACAGAGCTCCCGGGATTTGTACATCTCTGTTTTAATGTACGATTTTGTTTTTATAAATAAATTGATGCACAGATACCAGTTTTGTGAGTACGAGTATTGGTACTTGCCGAGTACTTACAAGTATGAGTACTGATACATTTTTGTTTATTGTCATGTGACAGTTTTTCTAAAACAATACAGACCAATGATTTCAGGACAGTGATGGAGTGCCAGAGCCAGGTCCCAGCTGCAACCGCTGCAACCCTGGTAGTTCTCATAAAAAATGCCAAGTATCTGCACTGGTACTCGAAAAGTATCTGTGCATCCCTAATAAATACCAAGGTACCGCAGCAGCAAAATGTAGAGTCAGGCAAAGAAATGACAATAAATGAGGTCCAAAGAACATTTCCGGGTGCCGAGACCTCTTTCTCAAGGAAGACCTCATTGAGAAAGGGGTTTGGATACCCCAAAGTACTATGTGCTCTTTGGACTCTATTTATTGACCTTCTACCTATGGTAATTTCGGATCCTCCAATACATCTGTACAACATATCAACATTTTTGTATTAAAATTGTGGTTGGTGTGCTAACTTAATATTTTACTAAACTGTTATATCACATTGGGAGGTTGGCTGGTTCCCGGAAGTAGAATGTAGCACCCACATGCTCCTTTATGCTTGCATTTGTTGTACATATCTTTTGTAAGTGGTGTGCAAGATATCACTCTTGTCTAGGAGAAAGCAGTCTTATCATGAAAGGCTCCGATGGACCCTGTGAGGTAAAGGAGCCACCCACAAGCAGGAAGGTGGGAGCATTGATAATGGGACAAGCCAAACAACCAAGAAATGTCAGCCTTAAAAGAAGGAAGCATTTCATGTAAGTGTGGACCTCTTCACTATAATTGTATAAAAATAGGGTTTAATATTACTTTAAAACCTTAGTAAGAATACAGTTGTACTCTTTTACAAAATGTGATGTTCAGCGGCAAACGTCCAAAGGAAGCTTGTACAAGGAGGTGGGCTCAGAGCAGGGAGAGAAAACAGCCAATGCAGGGCAAAGCTGTACTTTTTAACAAAAGAAAATAGTTCTAGTCTATGTGATCTGGTCAATGACTTGCTCTTGTTTTTACAGGTAATTTTGGCCACAATTCCAGTGGCTTCCAGGTTCTGAAGAGTGGACCTTATGATCTGACACTGAACATTTCTCATGATGTCCCAGAGTTATTGGAAGAGGAGTGGCTGTCGCAGAGGATTCACCTGCCACTGTGGCTGAAGGCAAGAAAGGTGAGTACCTCAAAATTATTATACTCAGAATCACGTCACTGGGCGGGCCAGGGAAAGGGCATTCTAATTTATGAAAAGGGGTATGTTCTTAAGTGGCACTTGTGGCTGTAGTCCCCCTGATATCCCACTGGTGGCGGAAGGGTAATTGTCAGAAACCACCTGCTACTGCGCATGCGGGGTCAGTTTTTCTGTACTGCGGGTAAACGGGCACTTGTGCGCCAAACGGCGCACAGGAAGTGATGCTGTTTCCTGATGGATCAGCCTATTTAAAGCCAGCCTACCTCACTCCAAGTTGGTGGATTGTCTCCAGCTTCCCCTGTGTTCCTTGTGCTTCTGATTGCCTTGCTGACTTTGACCCGCATTGTCCTTGACCTTGTTGATTGCTGCCTGCCCCTGACCTCTTGCTTGCCTTCTGGACCTGCCTCTGTCTCCTGCCTTTGTACCTGCCTCTTTCTCCTGCCTTTGTACCTCGCTGCCCGACTAGAATTGACGCCTGGCTTGTTTGACCACGATCTTGGATCCTGCTCTGCAGTCCGCTGCCTGCCTGGTTTTGACTACAGCTCATCCTGACCCAGTGCCGGAACTCCAGTTTGCACGGTGTGATCACCACTGGCACCTGTGCCACTCGCTGTCCACTCAGACTCTGTTCCCAACTCCAGAGTCTTTGGGACACGAGGTGCAAGGGAAGCCTCCTCCCACATTCAGTCTCGACCCAGGTACGTGACAGTAATCTTTACTGTAACTATCTTTGGTGACCATCAATGGCTCACCCCATTGCTAGACTGCTGCCAGGTGCTAGGCTGTCTCCAGAATCTGAGTTCCAGGGGGTGCTGAGAGGTAGAATGGACTGGGAAGACAAACGTTCAATATTTATCCTTATGCACAGCATCATCCTTGGAGGTTCTTCTTTACACACAGTATACTAGGCTATGAAGGGTCATGCATCTTGTCTTGCAGCCATGTGGAGAGCAGTACAGGCATCACCAGTGCACTATCCCATCACACAATGGTGAAAAACAAGCCTTAGTCATTGTGGTGAGCCATTACTGGTCACCAAGATGCCAGTAAAGATACAGTAATTACAGTAAAGATTCCTGGAAATCAGAGGGCTTATCTGGTACAAGAGAGGATTGCATAGTATAAAGAGTGATAACATTTTATCATATAGAGAGATGACGTGTTACTGGATCATGCTGTGTATCATATGAGATAGCTTCATGTTACCAGAGAGTGCTGTTATGCTCCACCACCTGTGCTACCTCACATAGAACATGGCTTCATGTAATAAGTCCTGGGGGAAATCAAAAACCAGTAGGCCTGTTTACCTTAAGGGATCAGGGGGCTGCTATAGGTGAAGTTACACTAGCCCCCTTTGCTCTCTGGCAACATGCGTATGCATTACTGTTCATCTTTATGAAGATGTCGAGTGTACAAACTAAGAGCCATTGGCTATATAATACCAACCAACATAGAGAGTTTTGCAGCAAAGAAATACAATCTTATTGTGAGTGATTCCTAGCAGGTCATGGGCTGGGAGTAGAAGGGTAGTGAGTATCTGTAATGTAAGCCAT
>NW_017308529.1:24655-29564 GCF_000935625.1 Nanorana parkeri
TGGCGATATGCCTCTTCTTAAAGAGATAACTCTTGAGGGACGTCACCTTTAAGATCCAGATCCACTCCCAGGTCAGACATAGCTGGGGACAAGCATATAAATAAACCTTTCACCTTTCTCCCTGCAGGCCGAGTGTCCTCAAGGTGTTGGAGCAGAAGGTGTCCACACTTGTCGTCCCTCTATGGGCAAACGTCCCAAGACATCACCAAAATCAGGCAAAGGGAAAAAAGGTAGAAAGCTGTTATCGATCTTTTCTCAACATTGATGTGGATATGTGTTTCTTGCTTCTCCATAATAGGGAGCCCGAGGTAGGAGCTAAAAAAATCCTTTATTGGTACCTAGAATTTTTAAAAATTCTTAGAGACTATTGGGTGACAACATAAAATTTACTATACTGATGAAATAACAGTTATGTGACATGCCGAGCTGTGGTGCCTTTAGTATTTTGGCATATGAAGTAGTGAGGTCTGATAATGACAGGTAGCTCTGAAATGGACTGCCATCAAAACTACGTTTATAACTGAACTCAGGGATGTTGTCTAAATGTCATGTATACTCTTCCTTAAATCTGGGCGGGGTCTATGGTGGGCTGTACAGGATCTGTGGTGGGCTCTGCAGGGTTTCAGGTGGGCTGTGAAGGATCTATGGTGGGCTGTACAGGTTCTGATCCTGCACAGCCCCCCTGAGACCCTGCGGAGCCCACCATAGACCCCGTAGAGCCCACCATAGACCCCGCAGAGACCACCACAGATCCTGCACAGCCCCTCTGAGACACTGCAGACCACAGGGTCTCTGGGGGGGCTGTGCAGAATCTGTGGTGGGCTCTGCAGGGTCTCAAGAGGGCTGTGCAGGATCTGTGGTGGGCTCTGCAGGGTCTCAAGAGGGCTGTGCAGGATCTGTGGTGGGCTCTGGAGGCTGCAGAGCCCACCACAGATCCTGCACAACTCCCTTGAGACCCTGCGGAGCCCACCATAGACCACACAGAGCCCACCACAGATCCTGCAGAGCTCACCTGAGACTCTCAGGTGGGCTGTGCAGAATCTATGCTGGGCTATGCAGGCTCCCTTTACCAGCAGTGTGATCCTCTTACCTGCATCTGCTGCAGGGGCCTAACTAGAAATCCCGGGGCACCATAGCAACATTTTGTAAGGCCCCCCCAACGAAACCCCCCGCCCCCATTTTAATAGAAATACGCTGATTAGCATGTTTTTTAGCGTTTTTAATTGCGTTTCAGCGCTGAAACCACACTTGAAAACAGCCAAAAATGCTCTTTCAAAAATCGTGCGGAAACCACGGTGAAACGCTTCCGCCCTGGTGTGAATGGCGCCTGAATGAGGCCTAACACTTTACTTTAATACTGCCACACCAATGAGAGGCTGAGGAAAAGGGGATTATAACAAAAATGAAGGAATGCTAAACTGTAAATAAGCGATTTATGTTATAAATGGTTTTTGCGCTGTGTTAAAAAAAGGAAAAAGACATTGTGGACACAGAGTCCACACACACAGTCCTCAATGTCTTTTTATGCAGTCTCAGCACTCAGTGAATGGGAAGCACTCAGTACAGAGGCTCCTCCCATTCATTCACAAACTGCTGATGGTGAAATATTTACTATCAAGCAGATTCTCAATGGGGAGGAGCCTCTGTAGTGACTGCTTCACCCCATTGAGAAATTCATGAATGCACAGGGAGTGATGTAAATCACAGCCTGTTCATTCATAACTGGGGACATATAGTACTATGTGTCTCCGGTTATTTACAAACACTGGAGTGATCAGACGATCGCTCCAGTGTTTGTGCTGCACACGGAGGATCGGTAAATATTAATAATACTTAATAGCCCACCATAGAACCCACAGAGCCCACCATAGAACCCCCAGAGCCCACCATAGACCCTGCAGAGCCCACCACAGAACCTGAAAAGCCCCCGGCTTCCTCCGCGCCCGACTAGCGATTCGGGACCAGCTTCCTCCATCGCCCGACGGGAATCTGGACCCGCCCCCTGATGGGGATCCAGACCCGCCCCCTCCTGCTGCTCCTCCTCCTCTCCTCCACCACCTCCGCCTCTTCCTCCTGCTAGATTAGGCAGCTGAGGCTCGTTGGTGGATCCAGGGCTCAGATGAGTATTTGATTTTATGTTCCCGGGGACATTATTTGTCCAGGGGCGGTCTCCTCAATCCGGGGACTGTCCCCAGGAATCGGGGACGAATGGTCACCCTACTTTACAGACCGATACAAAAACTACCAGGAGCAGGCCCGGTTCCCACCTGGGCGTTTTTCCGCGCTTTCGTACTCGCGGAAAAACGCTCAAACAGGGAAATGCCATTATTTTCAATGTGCATGGTTCCCATCTGGGCATTTTTCCGCGAGTACGAACGCGCGGGAAACCGCCCTACGCCCAAAGAAGTACATGTACTTCTTTGGGGCGTTTTGGTCAGGCGTTTCCATTGGGAAACAGCCAACTAGCTCTCGGAAACGCGCGTTTGTCGCACCGCGAATCGTGGTAAAAACGCGCGACGCGAACCGCGTGACAAACGGGCATATTCAATCCGCCTGGGTGTGAACCCAGCCTAAAGGTTTTCTTGAACGTTCCAACAACCATCAGAAAACTGAAACATTCTTCTTTCAGCAATAGAAACATTATGTATCTATTGCTGAAAGTGAAAGAAAAAAGCCAGTATACGATCCGAGAGAGATATCTCTAGATCTATACGAGCTGTCAGAATGCCGGCATGTGTGCCCGCTCTGCTTTGACTCTCAGACACCCGATATTAAGGTATCAGGTGTCTGAAAAAGGTTAACCCTTTCATTAATGGATGCCTCTATACTCTATACCAGCCCTCTAATGCAGCAAATAACTCGTCACGTACAGTGTACGTGACGAGTCATTTTGGTCCCTTTGTAGCGGGACGTACAGTGTACGTCTCCCGTCACGAAGAGGTTAAAGGGGACCTGTCATGTGAATTGGCTATCACATAGGGGGTTTCTTAGTCCCGACGTGACCCCGTCTTTTATATTTTACGAGAAAATTGGGGTGATAATAACGGTTTCATAACATTTCATAGGGAAACAGGTCAGGTGCAAGACTTTACCCAATCACAGCACAGTGCACTGAAGAGCCATGATTGGGCAAAGTAATGATAACTTTGCCCAATCATGGCTCACCTGTCAGGTGCCGTACAACTGTACACAGTTGGGTGGAACTAGCTAGCTGTCATCGCTAGGTCCGCCCAATTGTTTATATTTTTCCGGCATCTGTCAGAATGCCGCGGGTTTAAAAAAAAAATTATTAATATATATTGTAACTTGGGATCCCTCCTAACATTCCTCCCAGACCTAAAGGGCCTGGTATGACTTTTTGGGGGAACCCCATGCTTTTTTTCTCTTTTCTTTTTTTAAATGGGATCCCTCCTAACATCCCTACCAGACCTAAAGGGTGTGGTATTGTTTGGGAGTGGGAACCACACACTTTTTTTTATTTGCCCAAAGCCGAGGTAAATATAGAAAAGAACTACACACCCGGAACTGCATGTCCCGGGCATCGGGAGATAGGAATTCATATAAGCTTTCAAAATGGGGACATTTGATTTTCAGAGTTCTACCCCCATAGACTTACATTGAGTTCTAAGTTCGAGTTCGAACTTTTTTCATGTTCTGAAGTTCGAATTCGAACCTAACTCGGGGGTGTTCGGCCCATCACTAGGTTTAAATACACTTTGAATTTTATTAAAAATGATACTTTATATCTAATCATATCTCTATAGGTTGTACTCGATGGACTCGATGTGTTTTTTTTCAACCTAACTACTGTGTTTCCCCGAAAATAGGACACTTATATTTGTTTTGACTCAAAGAAACACACTAGGTCTTATTTTCAGGGGATGTCTTATTTTTTTTTTTAATGTGCAACAAAATGTACAACAATTTAAAGTTATCTGGTATTAGACATGTGCACTGCCAAAAAATTGGTTTAGTTTTGTTTCGTTTTAAATTCGGATTTGTATCATTTCGTTTTTCGGGATTCGGGTGTGAAAGTCAATTCGGATTCGGAATTCAGATTCGGACGAAATTCGGTAGCGGTAGTTCGTTCGAACGTTCGTTTTCGTTTCTAATTCGTTTCGTTCATTCGTTTGCAGCCATTTGAGGGGGAAATGTTTTTCTCCTCTAATGTCACTTTGCTCCAACGAACACGAAACGAACGTCCATACGAACTGCCGCTACCGAATTTCGGAAACGGAAATTCGGATTCGTTTGCATTCGTTATATCTGTAATTCGGAATTCGGATACATCCGAATGTCCGAATTTCCGAAATTTCGTCCGAATTTCGATTCGGAACGAAACGACTCGCACATGTCTATCTGGTATCACTCCGCCTGTCACAGTAACCGGCGCTATAGAGGAAGTATCGGCTAATGCGGCTCTGCTCCCTCCGCCGCCGCAGCCTTGCTTTCTACAGCGCCGGCTTCTTTTGCCATCAGGTGCAATGGTACCAGCGGTGCAGCAGTGGGGACATCAGACAGTGGACAGCCGGGTAAAGTACGGTACCATTTACCGGTACACATTACAGTACAGTGCCATTACATTAAGCAGTGCCTTCAGGGGGACAGCAGTTAATTATATATGGTACTGGAGTGCTCCCTGTCGGGAGGGAGTCCCCTGTCATCCCCTTAATACAGTATGTCCCTGCAGGCTGATACCATCTCTCCTGCTCTTCAAGTTCCCCCTCACATGCTACCACCAAACTAGGTCTTACTTTCGGGGTAGGTCTTATTTTCGGGGAAACAGGGTATGCAATGTAACTGTGTGAGTTATTGCAATCCACAGAAACTTGTATATTATCTAAATGCTGTGTCTTTTTTTTTTTTTTTTTTTTTTAGGGGTGGGTTTTTTTTTTTTTTTTAAAGATAA